>NC_046159.1:17256178-17503910 GCF_011064425.1 Rattus rattus | reverse complement strand
GTTTTGTATTTTGTACCTGAATTACTCCACAATTCCAGCCTTTTGAGGATCCACTTTGTTCCGTAGAACTAAGAGGGGCACATCACTGTCATCCAGCCCCTTTAAGGCTGAGTTAGGAGGATCTGGCCAACACAAGGATAAGGTTGACATAAAGTTCAAAAATACTGTCAAACTTCACACACACACAGGATTTCTATACGGAATGCATTTTAGGGTAGAAATTTGCACCTTGAGAGCACACTTGTAGTCAGTTTGTATCATTGACTTTGCAAAATTTCCCTTGTTTCCTGAGCTACACCTACCAAATTAGTATTGAGATTTGCTTCTTTCACGGTGATTTTCTTGCTTTTTTTTGTTGTTGATTGCAGAGTGTTATGTCCCCTGGCACCTGATTGTGATAGCTTTGGGAATCTTTTGTACACTTCTTCTGTTAACTGTTGCAGTGTTGGTGACAATCAGTGAGTAAACAGATACATCCTGTTTGACCTCTTCCGTTCAAAGAATAGCTTTTAGACATGAACCATGTGCAGATGTACATCTGTCCATTGTCCTGGTTTTAAAATTACTGGATGAGACAGAATTTCTGAACATTAGTACTTTTTCCTGACACTGTAGTGTCTGTTCTCTTTTCATAACTAATCTGTTAGCCTGGGGCTACTTCGGAAGGTGCCCTGTGGTGTCACGTTTTTGGTTATGTTCTTTCTGAGGACTTGGTGATAGCCTTTTTTATGATCTCATGTGATTGTTAATCTTACATAAATATTTTATGAGTGACCGCTATGCAAAAATCGAAGTCCTTCTTTTCCTGTTTCTTCTATATACATTGAGGTTATGCTTAAGTCAAAACACTTCATTTGTACAGAGGTATTAACGGTTAAAGTTTATTGGATTCCTCCACATTTACAGAGGAAATCACTTCCAGGCTGTGCTAAAACATAGCTATGTATGTGGATATATTGTGTTCCACATGCTCCAAAAAGAATTGTGCCATTTGTTAACATTTTTTAGTTCATATTTTCATGATGTGTTAACTATTCAATGAATATTTTATTTAGGTTATTGTCTATAAATTTGTGCTTCAAAAAATGAAGAGAATGGAAGTTACTTTCACCATAATTTTTTCAGTTTTATCATTTACTTTACATCCAACTTATCTTAGAGAAAATTGATGTTATCTGTTTATATAGTGAATTAATTAAAGAGCTAATTTATAAATGTTAAAGTACCAATGAAAGTAATGATATGTATTGGCTGTCAACGTGAAGCTTTTTGTCTATTCTTACATTTTAATATGTACTCTTTATAAGAATTATTGATATTATATCTGTGACTAATTTAGTTTTTCAGTATCAAGTCATGAACAGCAGGAAACTCCAAACCACCACCATAATTGCACCGCCATGCAAAGTGACATTGACTTAAAGGAAGAAATGCTGAGAAAAAAGTCTATAGACTGTAGTCCAGGTAATGATCTTCCGGAATCAGTCAACAGAGAACAGAACAGAAGGTACAGCAAAACCCAGGCTGTCGTAAATTCCACACAACACACAGGTATGTAGTGGGAGTGAGGAATGTGAATACAGAAGTGCATTACTAGCCACTGTTTCGTCTCTGGAAGCTTTGAAGTCTAACCATCAGCTTAAGATACTGGTCATCATGAGGCCCATACATATACAGCCACAAACTAGATAAGATGTATGAAGCAAAAAAGTGCAGGCTGAAAGGAACCAGACGTAGATCTCTCCTGAGAGACACAGCCAGAATACAGCAAATACATAGGAGAATGCCAGCAGCAAACCACTGAACTGAGAACGGAACCCCCATTGAAGGAATCAGAGAAAGGACTGAAAGAGCTTGAAGGGGCTTGAGACCCCATATGAACAACAGTGCCAAACAACCAGAGCTTCCACGGACTAAGCCACTACCCAAAGACTATACATGGACTGACCCTGGGCTCCAAATTTATAGGTAGCAATGAATAGCTTAGTAGGGGCACCAATGGAAGGGGAAGCCCTTGGTTCTGCCAAAGCTGGAGCCCCATTGAATGGGATTGTTGGAGGGAGGGCTGTAATGTGGGGAGGATTGTGAGGAGAACACCCATATAGAAGGGGAGATGGAGGGGTTCCATGTTGACCTGGAAACCGGGAAAGGGAATAACAATAGAAATGTAAATAAGAAATACCCAATTTAATAAGGATGGAAAAAAATACGAAAAAAAAAAACCAAAACAAAACAAAAAAAGATGCTGGTGATCTTTGGGTTAATCATTTGGGGGATCCTTATGTCTGACACTGACTCTTACTGATCCATGGAAATGAAGTTACAAACCAGTACCCCTGAAAATTTTGACTGTTTTGGTCTATGGGAAAATCTTTGTCTACAACTTTGTTGCTGACAGAACATGTAACTTTTTTTTAAATAAGAGTGTATTTATCAACTATTTATGCTAAAATGAACTTAGAGCATTTACAAAGATAAAGTTTTAAAAATATTTGCGTATGTGTGTGTGTGTGTTTGTGTGTGTTTATGTATATGTGTGAACCTGTTTACATCTGGCATTTTTTTGAGAGAGTTGGACTGTTTGTAATAAAGCAACCCTTTCTGTAGCAAACATGAGAGCTTCTACATGGTGTGCATGCAGTGCAGCTATGTGAATGATAATGACTGAAGCTAGAAAGATGAAAAGATCAAACATCATAAGGAACCTTTCTTATCCTTCACCATGACTGGTCATCTTTAACTGACACAGTTTATCAATCATCATTAAATATTTTTTTCAGGATTTAGAGTTCACAAAGACCTCTTGCATATAATCTCACCACATTGTGATAGTAAGATGTGACAATTCTCATTATGTATGGACTAATATATTTACAATCGCTACATTACAAAACATGTGACAGAAAAAAGTTCTAAAAACATATTTGAAGTATTCCAAACCCATGGAAAATATTTTGTTTCATTACTTTAGAATGATTTCATTGCCTGAAAATGGTAGCATAGTGATTTAATTATTATGAATATGTGGTTGTGGGAGGGGGATTATAACTTTCTGAACAATCCAGACATTCCAGAAAATTTCAGGCCACTATGAGGACCACAAGGCTATCTCTTCACAGAAAAATGAAGGTTGGAGAAAAAGTTTGATAGTAAAGAATGGCCATTCTCAGCCCCTCACTAAACAAAATATTCATATTGAGGTGACCTTGACACCAAAGGTGTACACCTTTCAATATACTCAAATTGAAACATTTGGCATGTGGACATACCATTGGATGTATCAACGTAATCTTGAGAATAGACTATGAACAACAAAACTTCCTTTATATGTCTCTTATTTTTCTTAAGGTAAGAGCAGGTAGCACAGACCAGGGCACAATGCAAAGTGCACATTAATGTGCAGATCATTGTTGGGATAATACACTACTACAGATCTAGAATTCTGCCATCAGTTTAGCTGTCTCTGAATAGCACATGTTCATTTCTTCTTTTCTAGCCCCTGGTATCTTACAAGCTTCTGCTTCATAGAGTTGGGCTGCTTTAGAAACCTGATCTGCATGGAATCATAAGGTTGTTCCATCCTCAAGTTCAACCATGTCAACCATTTGGGGTTTAGTGTAAAAAATGATGTCATTCTTCAGCCCTAGGTGACTTGGAACTCACTGTATACCTAAAGATAGACTGGAATTCACTGCTTATCCTTGGATGTCCTTAAAACAGTGATGACCCTACTGCCTCTCTCTTTGGAGTGCTCAGGTTATAGGCATAAGTCATCATGCTGGGCTGATTAATTTCCCTTTAAAGGATGAATTGTATACTTTTGTGTGCTCATGCTACATTTTCTCTACTGATTCATCCATGATCAACACATAACATATATTTTTTTGTATCTTTACGGTTACAAACAATGTCATATAGAACATGGGTGTGCAAGGGTCTCTAGGCATTTTAGAATTTCAATTTATGAGATCAGTGGGATTTTACTTTTCCCCCCCACAGGGTTAATAAATATATTGATCTGTCAATAGAATACCACAAAGTAATAAGTTTAACCATTTATCTTCTCTCCTGTAGGCAGTGAAATTGAAACATACTGGTTCTGCTATGGTATAAAATGTTATTATTTCATCAAGGATGGAAAATCATGGGATGAATGTAAACAAACCTGCCAGAATTCCAGTTTATTCCTTCTGAAGATAGATGATGAGGATGAACGGGTACTGTAGACACTTGCCCCTTTACTCTCTTAGAATCTGTATCTAGCCATGAGTTACTCAATCCAGATTTGTTTTTAATTGTATATGGTTTACCTGTAACATGTTCAAAACTGTGGGATCCAGGTCTGTTAAGAGGAGCCTCATTACTACAGAGACACTTGTATCTTTCAGTCTTATCCCTTTCTCATAAGTTTACAAGAGAATATCTCAGAAAGCACATCTTTCGCTGATGAAGTTTAACCCTTTGTTATGGTACATCCTGTGGCTGACAGTTTTTTATTTACTTACAGTGCCAAATAAACCCCCACTTTCTTGAGTTTGCTCTTTGGAATGTGGAAATGAGGATGCCTAAGATGAGTAATCAGATGGTAACAGGGAAAGTAGCTGAGCTCTGGGCCTCTCTGTAAAATGAGATGATGTGACAAATGTGGAATTAAATGGCTGACCAGTTAGCTCCATACAGCATAGTAGTGTTATGTTTTGACAAAAAACATATCCATTTTAAAAATCACTATTTAAAAGAAAACATGGTTTTTGAGATCCTGACATTCATGTTTAAATTATTACTCATCAAATCTCTTCAAATATTAAGAGTACACTTTTTTAGAGAAATGATTTCAGAATCACTTTGATTCCTTGGTATTCATAACATGGTACAATATTTATACAATAATTTAATACATGGGTAAACAACAACATAAGATTTTTTTTTAATTTTCTTATTTTTTCCATCTTTATTAAATTGGGTATTTCTTATTTATATTTCAAATATTATTTCCTTTCCTGGTTATAAAAAGATTTTAATGTCAAGAAATACACTAATTTCTACTTGATATAGTAACCATAACCAATTTTTGATGTTTATTATTATTATTATTATTATTATTATTATTATTATTAGTAGTAGTAGTAGTAGTAGTAGTATTTTAATTATTAATTTCTTACTGACTCCCTCCTGGTCACTTCCTCCCATAATCTATTTCCCATTTCTCTTTCTCTTTTGATAGGGTGGTGGGCCCCAAGGTTTCCTAGTACCCTGGCACATCAATTCTCCATGACGCTAGCTGCATCTTTTACCACTGAGTTAGAACAAGGCACAGCCCAGTTAGAAGAACATAAGCCATGTACAGGCTTCAGTTTTAGAGATTGCCCCATCCCAGTTGTTCTGGACCCTTATGAAAAACCACACTTCATTTGTGCATGGAAGCCTAGGTTCAGCCCTCTGTATTTTCTTTGTTTTGTGGTTCTGACTCTGAATGCCACAGGGGTCCAGGTTTCTGTTGGTCTTTTTGTGGCATTCCTGTTCCCTTCAAAGCCCACCATCTTTTCACATATTCTTCTATAAGTCCCCAAGATCTGTCCACCATTTGGCTATGGGCATTTTTTGTATGTATGATTCAGCTGGTAGAGAAATCCTCACAGATTACACACAGAATCCTGCCTGCAAGGACAGCAGAGTATCACTAATGGTGTCAGAGATTGATGCTTTTCCATGGGGTGTATCTCAAGTTGAGCTAGTTATTGGTTGGCTGTTTCCTCAGTCTTTGTTTCATCCCCAAACACTACATTTCTTGTAGACAAGGTCAGTTTTGGGTCAAAAATTTGAGGGTATGTTGCTGTGCCTATCATTCCCCAGGGGTTTTTAATTGACCACGGTATGCAGACTCCCTAGGCTGCATTTAGTCACAGTTAATGATAACCCTGTTGATTCTTTTGTGCTGCCCATATCACTGGATTCCATCTTTTCATGGAGATGTCCCCTATACTGCCCCCATCAGTTGCAGATTTCCATTCATTATCATTGCCATCAGGAAATCCCTTCCTCCCCTCCTCATACCCAATCTTGAACCCACACTATGTTCATCATATCCTCTTCCATGCAGTTCTCCCTCTCTTCAGCCTTTTGACCATTTAATTTCTGCTTTTAAGTGAGATTTATGCATCCTTGCTTGTGCCCTTCTTTCTGTCCATCTACTTGTATCTATGGAATGTATAACATGGGCATCCAAATTTTATAGTTAATGTTCACTTATAAGTGAATACATACAAAGTAAACTCTTTTGGGACTTGCTTATCTTACACAGGATGAAATTCTCAAGTTCTATTCATTTTTACCCACAAAATTCATGATGCTTTTGTTTTTCAGAGAGGAATAGTATTCCATTGTGAAAATGTACCACATTCTTTATCCATTCTTCAGTTGAGGGACATCTAAGTTGTTTCCACTTTTTGGCTATTAAAACCAAACTGTTTTGAACATATCTGAGCAAGTGTCTCTTTTGAGGGAAGGTGGAATATCTTTTGGATATATGCCCAGGAATTGTACAGAGGGTTGTCTGTGAAACATACAAATTGATTTCTAAAGTTCTTGTAAAAGTGTGCACTCCCACTAGCAATGGAGGAATGTTCCCTTTTCTCCCCATCCTTGGAGCACGTGCTATCACTTCAGTTTTTAATCTTAGCCAGTCCTTTTGTTATAAGATGGGATCTCAGAGTTGTTCTGATCTGCATTTCCCTGGTGGCTAAGGACTTTGAACATTTACTAGTATATTTGTTTGCCATTCATGATTTCTCTGTTGAGATTTCTTGTGTTTAGCTCAGGCATAGAAGTTGTAATAGAAGAAACTGATTTGTCTGTGAAACAAAATGCCAACTCTAAAATATTCTTGCCTTAATTGTGAGTTCAAGGAAAGGGCTTAGTTACATAGTGAGACTTGGTCTAAGAAACACAGTCACAAACCCCAGATCTCAGGACACCTGAAATGTTTATATAAAAAAAAAACTGATTGAGCTGACATAGTATTGATATAAATCTGCTACTAGTAGTAAGTCACTGAAGAAGTGGTAGGACTGACCATTGGGAAGACAAGACATCAGAGAATGACATAGAAATGCAGGGAACTGTTCATGCTTGTTCTCTCATCTAACTGACAGAAATTTCATCATAAGGTGTGGTCTTTCTTTACAGAAATTCCTTCAGCAACAGCTTATTCCAGACAATTACTGGATTGGATTTTCATATGATAAAGAAAAAAAGGAATGGGCATGGATTGAAAATGGACCATCTAAACCGTGAGTTTCTGAACTCTTCAGACTCTACCACTGGTGTGGGAATTGGGAGGATTGTGTGCAAAGGCTTTTCTCTCCTTTTACATGGCTTTACTCATTTTCTATGAGCTCATGGGTAAAGAAAAGTTGCATGAGGAAGTCTTTAACTGACCAAAAGTGAGTTAATACTGCATACATCTCAGAATTGTGTCTTCTACATTGCAAAGGGCACTTGAAAATCAGCAACTTGAGATGGTGTGAAGTGACTCAATGATCTTGACAGATAAAATGGGTGTGAGTCTCTCAGACATTCATGTGACTTTTTTATTTATTGTTAGCTTATATAATTGGTGGTTATTTATAAATATAAGAATATGTTTATATACACCTAAACCTTCCATTTCAATGAATTGTGCAAATTTCAATTTTTTTGTTAATTTTTAATCTAATAGAAAACTTATTTATTAACTATATTTTTTCTGAATTATTTTTATACATAAAAAGTGTATGATCATATCACCCTATAGTACTATTAAAAGCTCTTTACATGTTTTGTGCTAACTCTTTGTAAGGTAATGTTCATAGGTATGTGGTTGTAGTTTATTCACTGGAAAAAGGAAACTCACAGTGGCCACACCCTCAGTAAAGAACTGAATCTCCCACATAAAGAAAAAAGCTAGTATGTAAATGTGTACACTCTCAAGATTTGCATTTTGATACTAATTAGCTTTTGTCTAGCTGAACTTTCCCCCATGGTACCAGATTTGTAGTTGCAATAGGTTTTAGCTATGAAAATTATATAAAAGGAAGTTAGGGGTGCTACAAAACTTTGTTACAAATAATGATACCAGATTTGTGATTGCAAGTGTCTTTATCTATAAAAATTATATAAATATAAAATGAAATTAGGGTTGTTGCAGTACTTGGTTGCAAATATTTGGCCATCTGGTGTTCGGTCAGAAAATACAATTTCAGACTGCTTCTGGAATGACCCAGTTCCACAGTGCTCTGTACCCAGATCCTGTGACAGAGAGAGTGGGACACTCAGAAGTGTTGAGAATCCTGAGAGCACAGTTGAGAACATCACCTCTGCTAACATTCCTGGCTTAAGAGAGACCCACCTGGAGCCCTCTGGACACAGGCACCAAGGAACAGTCTGGAATAGGATCCTTCTAGTATCTGCCTATACCAGAGCTGACTCTAATACACCGCTCTCTGTATCCAGATCTCACTGAGAGAAAACTAGTCTACAGGAGTGCTGACACACAGTCTTGCAGGAGGGTCAAGCCATTGTCAGAGAGAGCAAGACCAGGTAAAACCAGAAATAATTAGATGATGAGATATAAGTGTACCAACCTAAGGAATAGAAACCAAGACCACTTGGCATCATCAGAGCCCAGTTCTCCCACCAAAAACAAATACTGGATATCCCAAGACAGAAAAGCAGGATTTGGATTAAAAACTCACATCTCTTGATGATGATAGAGGATTTCAAAAGGACATAAATATCTCCCTTAAAGAAATACAGGACAACAGATATAAACAAGTAGAAGCCCTTAAAGAGGAAACATGAAAATCCCTCAAAAAATTACAGGAAAACACAGCCAAACAGGTGAAGGAATTGAAAAAACCATGCAGTAAATAAAAATGGAATTAGAAACAATAGAGAAATCACAAAGGGTGACAACCCTGAAGACAGCAAACCTAGGAAGAGATCATAAGTCATTGATGCAAGCATAACCAACAGAATACAAGAGACAGAAGAAAGAATCTCAGGGACAGAAGATATGATAGAAAATGTTGAAACAACAGAAACAAATGTTGAAACAACAGAAAGAATTGTGAAACACAAAAAGCTCCTGAGAAAACATCCAGGAAATCCAGGACACAATGAGAAGATCAAACTAAGGATAATTGAAATAGAATAGGGCAAAGAATCCCAACTTATAGGGCCAGTCAATATCTTCGACAAAATTATAGAAGAAAATTTCCTAAAACTAAGTTAAGAGATTCCCTTAAACATAGAAGAAGCCTACATAACTCCAAATTGATTGGACCATAAAAGAAATTACTCCTATCACATAATAGTCCAAACACCAAATGTGCAAAACAAAAGAATATTAAAAGCTATAAGGGAAAAAGCTCAAGTAAAATATAAAGGCACACGTATCAGAATTATACCACAATTTTCAACAGAGTCTATGAAAAGCCAAAGACCCTGTGCAGACATCATACAGACACTAAGAGAACACAAATGCCAGCCCAGGCTACTGTATCCAGCAAAACTCTCAATTACCATAGATGTAGAAACCAAGATATTCCATGACAAAAACGTGAGTTGCACAATATATTTCCTCACAAAGGAAAAAAGATGGAAAACTCCAACACAAGGAAGGAAACTATCCACTAGAGAAAGCAAGAAAGTAATTTTCTTGCAACAAACACACAAGAAGAGAGTCGCACAAACATAATTCTACCTCTGACAACAAAAATAGCAGGAAACAACAATCACTATTACTTAATATCTCTTAACATCAATAGGATCAATTCCCCAACAAAAAGACATAGACTAATAGACTGTCTACGAAAGAGGACCCAGCATTTTGCTGTATACAGGAATCACCCCAGTGACAAAGACAGACACTGTCTCAGAGTAAAAGACTGGAAAACAATTTTTTAAGCAAATTGTCCCAAGAAAAAAGCTGGAGTAGCCATTGTAATATCAAATATAATTGACTTTTAACCAAAAATTATCAAAAAAGACCATGATTGACATATCACAATCATCAAAGGAAAAATCCAGCAAGATGAACTCTCAATCCTGAATATCTATGCTCCAAATGCAAGGGCACCTACATTCATGAAAGGAAACATACTAAAGCTCAAAGCACACATTACACCTCACATAATAAAAGTGGGAGACTACAACACACCACTCGGAACAATAGACAAATGAGGGAAATAGAAAATAAACAGAGACACAGTGAAACTAACAGAAGTTATGAAGCAAATGATTTAGCAGATGTCTATAGACCATTTCATTCTAAAACAAAAAAATATAACTTTTTCTCAGCCCCTCATGGTACCTTCTCTCAAACTGACCATATAATCAGTTACAAAACAGGCCTCAACAGATATTAGAAGATTGCAGTAACTCCATTCATTCTATCACATCACTATGGTCTAAGGCAGGTCTTCAATAACACCAAAATGACAGAAAGGCCACATACATATGTAACTGAACAATACTCGACTCACTGAATAATTGGTCAAGAAAGAAATAACAAAATTAAAGACTTTTGAATTTAATGAAAATGAAGGCAAAACATATACAAACTTATGGGACACAAGGAAAGCAGTGCTAAGAGGAAACTCATAGCTCAGAGTGGCACCAAAAAGAAACTGGAGAGAGCATATACTAGCACCTTGACAGCATACCTAAAAGTTCCAGAACAAAAAGAAGGAAATACACCCAATAGGTGTAGACTGAAGGAAATAATCAAACTCAGGGCAGAAATCAACCAATAGACACAAAAAGAACTTTACAAAGAATCAACAAAACCAGAATCAGATTCTTTGAGAAAATCAACCAAATATGTAAATCCTTAGCCAGACTAACCAGAGGGAAAAGAGTATCCGATTAACACAATCAGAAATGAAAATGAAGACAGAAAAACAGAATCTGAGGAAATTAAAAAAAAAATCAGTTCCTACTGCAAAAGCCTATACTCAACAAAACCTGAAAATCTGTCTGAAATGGACAGTTTTCTAGACAGATATAAGGTACTAAAATTAAATCTATATCAGATACATTATCTAAACTGTTCTATAACTCCTAAAGAAATAGAAGCAATAATTAAAAGTCTTTCAACTAAAAACAATGCCCAGGGCCAAATGGGTTTAGTACAGAATTCTATCAGAACTTCATAGAAAACCTAATACCAATACTGTCCAAATTATTTCACCTAACAGAAACTAAAGGACCACTACCCAATTCCTTCTATAAAGTCACAATTATGCTTATATCTAAATGACACAAAGACCCAACAAACAAAGAATTACAGAAGAATTTCCCCTATGAATATTAATGAAAAAATCTCAATAAAATACTCACAAACCAAATCTCAGGACACATCAAAATGATCATCCATCATGATCAAGTAGGTTTCATCCCATGGATGCAGGGATGTTTCAATATATTGCAATCAATTAACTACTTCCACTGTATAATAAACTTAAAGAAAAACCCCATGATAATCTTGTTAGATGCTGAGAAAGCATTTGACAAAACTCAATACCCCGTTATGTTAAAAATCTTGGAAAGATCAGGAACTCAAGGCCCATATATAAACTTAGTAAAAGTAATATACACCAAACCATTAGCCACCATTAAGCTAAATGTAGAGAAACTTGAGGCAATCCCACTAAAATCAGTGAGTAGATTAGGTTGCCCATTCTCTTCCTAACTATTCAATATAGTATTTGAAGACCTAGGCAGAACAATCAGACAACAAAAGGAGGTCAAACGCATCCAACTTGGAAAGGCAGAAGTCAACATATTAGTATGTCTAGTTGTCATGAGAGTATACTAAATGAACCCAGAAATTCCCCCAGATATCTACTAAGCCTGAAAAACAACTTCAGGAAAGCTGCTGGATATAAAATTAACTCAAACAAATCAGTAGTCTTCCTTTATTCAATGGATAGACAAGCTGAGAAAGAAATATGGGAAACGACATCCTTCACAACAGTCACAGATAAATAAAATAACTCGCGTGATTCTAACCAAGCAAGTGAAAGATCTGTATGACAAGAACTTCAAGTGGCTGAAGAAATAAATTGAAGAAGTTTAGGAAGATGGAAAGACATGCCATGCTCATGGATTGGCAGGATTAATATTGTAAAAATGGCAACCTTGCCCAATGCAGTCTACAGATTCAATGCTGTCTCCATCAAAACTCCAACTCAATTCTTCATAGAGTTAGAAAGAGCAATTTGCAAATTCATTTGAAATAACAGAAACCCAGAATAGCTAAAACTATTCTCAACAATAGAAGAACTTTTAGAACAATCACCATCCCTGACCTCAAGCTGCATTACAGAGCAATAATGATAAAAACTGTATGGTATTGGTACAGAGACAGGCAGGAAGATCAGTGGAATAGAACTGATGATCCAGAAATGAACCCACACACCAATGGTCATTTGATCTTTGTCAAAGGAGCTAAAACCATCCAGTTAAAAAAGATAGCATCTTCAACACATGGTTCTGGTTCAACTAGAGGTCACCTTGTAGAAGAATGCAAAAAATACCATTATCACCCTGTGTAAAGCTTAAGTCCAAGTGAATCAAGGACCTCCACATGAAACCAGATATAGTGAACCTAATTAAAGAAAAATTGGGGAAGAGCCTTGAACACGTAGACACTGACGAAAATATCCTGAATAAAATTTCAATGGCTGATTTTCCAAGATCAAGAATGGACAAATGGGACCTCATAAACCTGCAAAGCTTCTGTAGTGCATATGACACTGTCATTAGAACAAAGCAACAACCAACAGATTGGGAAACAATATTTACCAATCATACATCTGATAGAGGTCTAACATATAATATATATAAAGAACTCAAGAAGTTAGACTCCAGAGAATCAAATAAACTTATTAAAAATGGGTACATATCTAAACAATGCATTCTCAGCTGAAGAATATCGAATGCCTGAGAAGTACCTAAAGAAATGTTCAGCATACTTAGTCATCAGGAAAATACAAGTCAGTCAGAACAACCCTGAGATTCCACCTCACAGCAAACACAATGGCTAAATCAAAAATTCAGGTGACAGTAGATACTACAGAGGATGTAGTGAAAGAAGAACACTCTTCCATTGATGGTGGGACTGCAATGTGGTACGACCACTTTGGAAATCAGTCTGTCCTTAGAAAATTGGACATAGTACTAATGAGACCAAGCTATACCACTCCTGGGCATATATTCAAAAGATGCTCCAACATATAACAGGACACATGCTCCACTATGTTCACTGCAGCCTTGTTTATACTAGCCAGAAGCTGGAAAGAACCCAGATGCACCCTCAACAGTCGAATGAATACAGAAAATGGGGTACATTTACCCTATTGGGTACTATTCAGCTATTAAAATAATGACTTTATGAAATTTATAGTCCAATGGATTGAACTAGAAAATGTCATTCTGAGAGAGACAACCCAATTACAAAATGATACACATGGTGTATACTCACTTGTAAGTGTATATTAGCCCAATATCACTGATTACACAAGATACAATCCTCTGACCACATGAAGGTCAAGAAGAAGGACAAGCAAAGTGTGGATGCTTCCGTCCTTCTTTGAAGGAGAAACAAAAATACTCAGAGGAGGAAATACCGAGACAAAGTTGGGAGCAGAGACTGAAGGAAAGGCCATCTAGAGACTGCCCCACTTGGGAATCCAGCCCATTTACAGCTCCCAAACCCAGACAATATTGCAGATGCCAAGAAGTACACACTGACAGGAAGCTCTCTTCTGGGATGCTATGACAGAGCATGACAAATACTTGCAGCCAAATACTGCACCGAGAACAGGGTCCCCAATGGAGGAGTTAGAGAAAGGATTAAAGGAGATGAAGGGGTTTGCAACCCCATAAGAACAGCAATACCAGCCAACCTGAGCTCCCAGTAAATAAACCACCATCAAATTGTACACATGGGCAGACCAATGTCTCACCCTGCATATGCAGCAGAGGATGTCCTTGTTGTACACTAATGGGAGGAGAACTCCTTGATTCTGCCAGGCTTGGACCACTCAGTTTTTTGGGGTGTCAGGGCAGCGAGGTGGGAAGTGTTGGGTGGATGGGTAGGGGAACATCCTCGTAAAACAAGGGGGAGGCTGGATGGGATAGGGTGTTTATAGATGGGAAATCGGCAAAGGGGCTAACATTTAAAATATAAATAAATAATATCCAATAAAAATGCTCCAGCAACATATGATGCACATAGGTAAGTTTTTTTGTACCAATTATACTCTAGGCAGTCTGCTAGGTGTTTTATATTCACCAGTTCAATGCTTTGAACTATTGATTTGGAACTCGATTCCTTGGCTGAATTGGTTTTACATTTTAAGTGTCAGAAAAACTGAAGTATCTTTAAGTTGCAGGATTTGACTCTTTAACTTGTTCATTGTATTTCTTTAAAATAATTCTTCTAACCTGAGTGTCATGTGTTACATGCTTTTATTCTCAGCACTGGAGGATGGTGTTTAGTGAGCAGAGGCCAGATTATCTCTGTGTTTGTGCATAGCCTGGTTTCCAGAGCTACTTTCAGTACTGTCAGTGCTGCACAGAAAAACCGTGTTTCAAAAATCCAAAGCTACAAGAAAAAATAGTTCTAAAAGAAACAGTTTGGAGAGCAAAAGCTTGAGGAGGCTGTAAATTTACTAGAAAGTTGCTAAGTCTCCATAAGGACTAGCATTGTATTAACCATTGTGGGCAAATATATTCAGTTTATTATCTCTGTCTGTATTTCCCTTTGTGATTTCTTCTCCTGAATGTCTCATCCTCCTTTGTTAAGATGAGATTCTGCTAGTTCTGTCTACTTTACCACATAAGTCTTCTCTTTCTCCTTACAACATGAGCATGTAAGACCATGTTTGTATGTCACAATCTGCTTTTACTTTTATCCTAGCACTTTTAAACACAAGATAACAATGGGAGAGGAGAGTCAGCATAAAATAATTCCTTGGCAATATTGAAAATTAGTTTTCCTGCTGACCAAAAATTGCAAATGTGAAAAAAGATGGGGATTTTGTTGTGACAAAGGGACAATGTTATTTAATGAGCTTAAACAAAAGAACCTATTTTAGGAATGAACCTATGATTAGTTACATATTATGTCTACTTTGGCATGTAGAATTTTAAAAATCATGTTATTTCAGTGAATGTTCAGAACTAAACAGTTGCCCCTTGTTGTTTTTGTTCCTTAGTGCCTCAAACACAATGAAATTCAATGAAAAGCTTGGAGGATGTGTATTCTTATCTAAAACAAGACTAGACCATACTGACTGTAGAAATTTATACAGCTGTATTTGTGGGAAGAAATTGAATAAATTCCCTGATTTACTCTCCAATTAGTGTTAAAGGTAAAACTGAAATATCCTGTTTCTTACTTATTTTCTGTAATAATTCATAACTCCTTAGAAATAAGTGTTTTGATCATAGAACTTCATTTACAGTGAAAACAAAGAGACAATCTGGAAGATTGGTGAATGTTCTGGAATCTGGAATCTGACTTGACAGAGCAGAGGACATCTACCTTCCTGGTGGATACAAGATAGATCTTCGGACAGGCTTTCCCCCAAAGCCTGGATGAATGTTTTATTTGTTTTCCAAATTTCCATAGAACTAAATAAATAACCCTAATAAACAGCCTGAGTATTTTATTATGAGTAGAATAAATCATCTTAATTAAAAGCGTAATTAAGAACTAACATATAGCCTTTACCCTTCTGTCTTCCCTGCTTGCTGAGTCCTCTGGAGCAACTTGAGGAGCTCTGGATATCAGGGGGACCTCCATTTTCCACATATCAGTCTTCCCAATTTCATCAGACCTGTGGCTCCTGAACAAACCTGCAGATCCCAAACCATCAGACCCAAGGATACCCATTAGAAGCCTGCCACACCAGGAACATGTTTTGCAGAAGGACTAGAAACAACAAAGAGAGAGGAATATAAGCAATAAAAGAATCATAAAGTTAGGGAATCCTGGGTTTCGAAAACCTAAAGAAGAGAACAGGAATGACAGATACAAGTATCACCAACACAGTGTAGGAGATTAATGAAAGAATCTTAGGTGTAGAGAGTACAAGAGAAAATATTAATACATTAATCAAAGAAAAAGTGAACTCTAAAAATTTCCTGATACAAAACATCCAGGAAAACTAGACTATCATTGAAAGAACTAAGCCAAGAATAGTAGAAATAGAAGAAAGTTAAGAGAATAATAGAAATAGAAGTTAAGAGCTCTACAGTCCAGAAAATATTTTCAACAAGTCATAGAAAAATAATTCCCAACCTAAAGAAATAGATACATATAAACATACAAATGCCTATAGAACATCACTTAGACTTGACCAGAAAAATAATCCTCTTCCCACACAATAATCATAACACAAATCTCCATAACAAAGAAAGAGTATTAAAAGAAACAATGTGGAATGGACAGATAACATACAAAGCGTATCTATCAGAATTACAATGGCCTTCTGATCAAAGACACTGAAATCTAAAAGAGCCTGGACACATATGTTGCAACCCCTAAAAATCTACAGATTCCAATCTAGATTAAAATATCCTGCCAAACTCTCAATCACACCAGTTGGAGAAAACAATATATTTCAAGACAAATCCAAATTCAAAAAGTATGTGTTCACAAATCAAGCCCTCCAGAAATACTCAAAGGTCCAACTCAACTCAAATAATTAAATCCAAGAAGACAGAAGAAATAAGTAATGTTGTGGTTTGCCCTGAATTTATCTGTATTTTGATGCTATTTCCACTGCCCCAAGGACAGCTGCCAAGTCACTTACTTAGGAATCAGGTGACTTCACCAGAACCTTCTCCCCATTGAATTTGTAAAGTACATGTGAGGGGCAGATACAGGATAGAAGGAGGCCTGTCATTGGAGGAGAAGGAAGGATGGGCAGGAGAGAAGTTTGAAGGAAAAGGAGGAGACTAGGACAGAAAGGAGCGACAGGGCAGAGGAGAGGGTGAGAAGCCATGGCAGGTGATGTTAAGATTCTGCTGTGTATATACAGGTTGTTAGTAATGTTCCTAAGGGATGGATGGTACCGGGCTTTGTATGTTTAAGTGGGCAATATATCTTATCAATTGAGTCAAAGATTATTGTGTTGTGTGTTCTTTTATGTGATGGTTTGAGTGTAGGAAAGTGTGCGGCAGCAGGAGACAATGGGCCTCCGCTGAGTTGTTATGTGATTACGCCAAGATATCTCACAGATATCTTGGGGCACTGCAGTGGGGACCAAGTGGTGTAAAAGACAACAATACTTTTTTATTTTTTATAATTTTACAACAAGAAGAAACTCCATACCTTCAAAAAGAAGGGAAGCACACACACACACACACACACACACACACACACACACACACACACACAGAGAGAGAGAGAGAGAGAGAGAGAGAGAGAGAGAGAGAGAGAGAGAGAGAGAGAGAGAAGAGAGAAACTGAAACATCTTAAAAAAAAACAACATCAAAATTACAAATGAAATAGGAATCACTGGTCATTAATAATTCTCAACATCAGTGGACTCAATTCCCCAATAAAAGACACAGTCTAGCAGAATGGATGGAGAAACATGATTCATCTTTCTTCTGCATACCTGAAACATGCCTTAAAAATAAAAGTAGACATTACCACAGAATAAGCTACTAGAACAAAGCCTTCCAAAAAACGAACCTCTCAAGATTCCCCTGCATGAGCTCTAACATATTCTCCTTTAAACCACGTCTTCTTAATTAGTGATTGCCATAGGTTCATGGTTGTAGGGCACCTAATGGATCAAGAAAATTTACCAGTGGCCAAATTCTCAAAAATACAATGAATCACTTTTTTGTAGTACCTGTCACCTAACAATAGTGATTCATTAAGTGCAGAGGGTCCAATCTTGTATTCTTTCTACTTACTCTTCCAATATTTTCTCAGAGACTTGGTGTTTGCGTTTGGGGAAGAGGTTTATCGCAATGGTCCCATATGGCTGAGCACACATTCTGTTTTCACTTGGACTATGACCTGACCTCTTCTCTCTACTGACTACTGTCCACAAGAAGAGGAAAGTTCTTAACCCAGGTTGAGTATATCCCAGTATCGTAGTTTGAATATGCTTGACCTAGGGCTAATTAGGAAGTGTTGCTTTGCTGGAGAATATATGACCTGGTTGGAGCAAGTAAGTCACTGTGGGGGCAGTCTTTGAGAACCTTCCCATAGCCATGTGGAAGCCATTCTTCTCCTGACTGCCTTTGGATTAAAATGTATAAATTGCAGATCCTCCTTCAGCACCAGTGCTGCCTGCATGCTGCCATACTCCTGTGTTAGTAATGGAGTGAACCTCTGAACCTATAAGCCAGTCCCAGTTAAATGTTGTATCTTTTTTTATTGGAAAATTTTTATTTACATTTCAAATGTTGTGTATTGTCTTTCATTGGTCATGGTGTTTCTTCCCAAGCATTCATTGTGTTCAGTACTTTATGAACATTTGACACAAAGTAGAATCATATCACAGGAGGGAACCTCAATTCTGAAGTGCCTTAATAAGGTCTGGCTGTGCATAAGCTGGTAGATATTTTCTTAACTAGCCATTGATGTGTGGGGGCCAGTTAGATTGTGATTGCAACCTCTGGGCTAGTGGTCTTGGCTTCTCTAATAAAGAGGGCTGAGCAAGCCTTGGGGAGTAAACCAATGATCAGCAACATTCCTTGACCTGTGCATCAGCTTCTTCCTCGTGGTTCCTGTCAGGTTTGAGTTTCTGTCCTGATTTCTTTCAGTGAAGGATTCTAATGTGGAAACGTAAACAAAACTATCCCATTCCTCTTGAAGTTACTTTCATCAAGGTGTTTCTTCCTAACAGTAGAAAGCCAAACAAAGAGAACTATTAAGCCCTAACAGAGAAATTTTACTTCCCAAAGATCTTTTCTTCCTTTTGAATTGGATATCATCTTTATTTACATTTCATATGTTATCCCCTTTCCAGGTTTCCCATCTGGAAATCCCCTTTCTCATCTTTCTTCAGCATGCTTCTATAAGGGTGCTCCCCCACAACTCATACACCCACTCCCACTTTGCTTCTCTGGCATTTTCCTACACTGGGATATCAAGCCTCCCCAGGACCACGGGCTTCTCCCAACAAGGCCATCCTCTGCTACATATGCAGGTGGAGACATGGGTCCCTCCATGTCTACTCTTTGGTTGGTTGTTTAGTTCCTGGGAGTTCTGGGGGGTCTGTTTAGTTGATATTCTTCCTATGGGTTGCAAACCCATCCTGCTTCTTCAGTCCTTTCTAAAATTCCTCCATTAGGGATTTGGTCCTTAGTTCAATGAACAGATGTGATCTGTATTGGTCAATTTCTGGCAGAGCCTCTCAGGGCATGGACATATCAGACTCATCTCAGCAAGCACTTATTGGCATTCACAATAGTATCTGGTTTTGGTTTCTTAGTATGGGATGTGTCAATCTCTGGTTAGCCTTTCCTTCAGTCTCTGCTCCACACTTTTTCTCCAAATTTCCACCCACGAGTATTTTGTTTCCTCTTCTAAGAAGGATTGAAGCATCCACACTTTGGTCTTCCTTTATCTTGAGCTTCATGTGGTCTGAGGATTGTATCCTGGTCATTCCAAGCTTTTGGGGTTATGTCCACTTATCAGTGAGTGCATACCATGCCCATTCTTTTGTAACTGGGTTACATCACGCAGGATATTTTCTATTTCTGTATATTTGTCTAAGAATTTCATGAAATTATTGTTTTTAATCGATGAGTAGTACTCCACTGTGTAAATGTACCACATTTTCTGTAATCATTCCTGTTGCAGGACATTTGGGTTGTTTCTAGGTTCTGGATGTTATAAATAAGGCTGCTATGGACATAGTGGAGCATGTGTCCTTGTTATATCTTGGAGCATATTTTGGTTATGTGCCCAGGATTGTTATACTTGTGTCCTCTATATCCAATTTTCTGAGGAACCATCAGCATGATTTCCACAGTCGTTGTTCCAGCTTGCAATTCCACCAACAATGTTGGAGGGTTGCCCTTTCTCTATGTCCTTGCCAGCATCTGCTCTGACATGAGTTTTTGATGTTAGTTATTCAGGCTGGTGTGAGGTGGAATTTCAGTGTTGTTTTGATTTGCATTTCCCCGATGAAAAGAGATGTTGAACATTCTCAGCCATTCAATATTCCTCAGTTGAGAATTCTTTGTTTAGCTCTGTAACCCATTTTTAATAGGGTTATTTGTTTCCCTGGGGTCTAACTTTTTGCATTTTTTGCCTCAATGGTAAAGATCTTTTCCCAATCTTTTGGTTGCCATTTTTTTAACCTATTACAATGTCTTTTGTCTTAAAAAGTTTTAAAATGTTATGAGATTTCAATTTTCTCTTTTTTATCTTAGAGCATAAGCCATTGCTGTTCTGTTTAGGAAATTTTCCTCATTGCCCATATATTTGAGACTCTTTTCCACTTTTTCTTATATTAGTTTGAGTATATCAGTTTTTATATGTAGCTCCTTGATCCACTAGAACTCGAACTTTGTACAGGGTGATAAGAATGGTTTGATGTGCATTCTTCTTCATTCTGACCTCCAGCTGCATCATTTGTCAAAATTGCTATCTTTTTTCCACTGGATGCTTTTAGGTCCTAGGTTAAAAACTAGGGAACATAGGCGTGCAGGATTATTACTGGGTCTTCAATTCTATTCCATTGATCTACCTGCCTGTCTCTGTACCAATAACATACAGTTTTTAATCACTATTGCTCTGTAACACAGTTTGAGATCAGAGATGGTTATTCTCCCTGATGTTCTTTTATTGTTGTGTACAGTTTTCACTATTCTGGCTTTTTGTTATTCCAAATAGCTCATTCTAATTCTATGAAGAATTGAGTTGGAATTTTGAATCATTAGATTGCTTTTGGCAAGATGGCCATTTTTACAGTAGTAAATTTGCCAATTCATGATCATTAGAGATCTTTCCATCTTCTGAGATCTTCTTCAATTTCTTTCTTCATGGACTTGAAGTTCTTGCCATACAGATCTTTCTCTTCTTTTCTTAGTGTCACACCGAGGTATTTTATGTTATTTGTGACTATAGTGAAGGGTGTCATTTCCCTAATTTCTTTCTCAGCCAGTCTATGCTTTGCATAGAAGAAGCCTATTGAATTGATTGAGTTAGTTATAGATCCTGCCATTTTGATGAAGTTTTTTTTTTTTTTAATCAGGTTTAGTATTTTTCCATTGGAACATTAGGGGTCACTTAAATATACTATCATATCATCTGCAAGCCTTTCCAATTTGTATTCATTTGATCTCCTTTTTGTTGTTTGATTGCCCTGGCCATGTTTTTCTGTACTATATTAAATGGGTGAGGAAAAATTGGGCAGCCTAGTCCAGTCACTGATTTTATTAGGATTGCTTCAAGTTCTGGTTTTGTTGACAATTTCTATAGTTTTTTATTTATATCTGCTCGATTTCAGCCCTGAGTTTATTATTTCCTTCTGTCTACTCCTCTTGTGTGTATTTGCCCTTTTTTGTTCAAGAGCTTCAAGGTTTGCTGTCAACCTGTTAGTGCATGCTCTGCCAGCTTCTTTTTGTAGGCACTCAGAACTATGAGTTTTCCTCTTAGCAATGCTTTCCTTGAGTGCAATAAGCTTGGGTATGTTGTGGCTTCATTTTCATTAAATTCTAAAGAGTCTTTAATTTCTTTCTATCTTCCTTGACCAAGTTTTCATTGATTAGAGCTTTGTTCAACTTCCATGTATATGTGGGTTTTCTGTCATTATTGTTGTTATTGAAGAGCAGCCTTAATCCATGGTGATCAGATAGGATGCATGGGATTATTTCAATCTTTATGTATTTGTTGTGTCCTCTTTTGTGACCAATTATATGGTCAGTGTTGGAGAAGGTACTATGAGGTGCTGAGAATAAGGTATGTTGTTTTGCTTTAGGATGAAATGTTCTATAGATATCTATTAAATCCATTTGGTTCATAACTACTTTTAGTTTCTATGTGTCTCTGTTTAGTTTCTGTTTCCATGATCTGTCCATTGCTGAGAGTGGGGTGTTGAAGTCTCCCACTATTATTGTGGGAGGCGCAATGTGTGCTTTGAGCTTTAGTAAGGTTTCTTTTATGAATGTTGGTTGTGAGGAGCTGTCCTCACATATGTGAGGAGCTGTCCTCACACACTCCATTACAAGATGGCACCGGCATCCGGCAGAAGGCACCTAGTAAAAAGGGCAATACGCAGGCGCCTGGTAACTTCCCTACTCAAAGGGACACGTACGCTTTGGTACGTCATCTGGCATAATTGGCAGTGACCAGTCAGAGAGTGACACGTCCTAGGTGAAGATAGTTTCTATATAAGGGACGGTTATTCCTCTCTCGGCGTCTCCACATTGTAAGCTTATGGTCTCCCTCTCAAGCCGCATTAAAGCTTTTCTGCAGTAGGATCCTGTGTGTGCCGCGTCGTTCCTGCTGGCAAGACATAGCGCGGGACATCTGGTGCCGAAAACCCGGGAAAGACCTCGCCATCGTCAGCACCTTCGGAGATTCCTTGGCGACAAAGAGGATTCAGAACTGCAGGCAGGTACGTTCAGAGAGGCAGCCCTCTCTTGGACTTTGGTCTGGGGTTGTCACCACCTTGGGAAGGATTTGTTGAGGCTATAGTATTTGTCCTGGGAGCCACCCTACTCTTTATGTTCTGTTTTCGCCATTTTCGCTGTTAAATGGACGATCACAGCACCTGAAGGCGCGTCTCAGTCTCTCGTATATAAGTGAGCTTCGTGCAGCTCCCTTTTACCTTCGATTTTGAGTGTTGAGGAGCAAGGACTTGATAAGGCCGACGTAGATAAGCGGCACCGTCTGGGGAGGTGCGTGTAAGACTCCCGTACATAAGAGAGCAGCGTGTCCGTCTCTACCCTTTCACCTCACGCCTTGTCAGATGGACGTAGATAAGCTGCCGGTGTTCCTGACCCATCATGGGATCCTCACAGTCTGTGGTCACGGCCTTGCAAACAGTGTTAAAGCAGAGGGACATCAAAATTGGAGGAAGAACACTTAAAAACTTTGTGAAGGAGGTGGAGAGGGTGGCTCCTTGGTTTGCCTGTTCAGGCTCGTTTACAATTGCCTCATGGAACAAACTTGGAAAGGACCTTGACAGAAAATTGGCGGAAGAGGATCTGTGCCTAGGGACCAAAGCTATATGGAAGCTGGTTAAGAATTGTTTAAAGGATGAAACGTGTAAGGCAGCAGTAGTAGAAGGACAGGCCACTCTCAAGGTAGTCTGGGATAGTATGTCAGAAACAGAACGTAGTGAGAGGTTGGGCGCGCGCAAGAAAAAGGACGTCCTAAGAAAGAAAAAAGGCCCTCCCGGTAAGTCCGCAGACAAGGGAGTGTTGAAATTTTCAGATTCCAGCACTTCCTCCTCTACACATAAACCAGGAGGGGGAGCCAGCCTATACCCTGTGAAAGAGCTAGAAGTGCTGAACCTCTACAGTTCTGAAAGCTCTGAAAATAAAACCTTAGACTCAGAGGAGGAGGCCGAGCTAGATGAGGAAGCAGCTAAATATGAGGAGGAACGATATTACCCCGATGAATGTAGGGCAAGTAATAGAAGCCTTCTAGCGTGGCTGCCACCAACGGCACCCCCTCCATATGAGACACGCTCACGCACCTTCTCACTAGTCCCCGAGAGGGTGAGAAGAAAGCTGAGTATGACATTTCTGGTCTTTAAGACTCCGGAGGGAGGACGGGTCCATGCCCCTGTTGAATATAATCAGATTAAGGAATTAGCGGAATCAGTTAGAAAGTATGGAGTCACGGCCAACTTTACTCTAACACAACTCGACAGGTTGGCCATGACGGCATTGACACCAGCTGATTGGCAGATGATTGCTAAGGCAGCCCTTGCCAGCATGGGCCAATACATGGAATGGAAAGCGCTCTGGTATGAGGCAGCCCAAACACAGGCCAGAGCGAATGCTACGGCCTTAATACCTGAGCAACAGGAATGGACTTTCGAACTCTTAACAGGACAGGGCCGCTTTGCAGCTGATCAGTCTGCTTACCACTGGGGCGCCTATGCTCCGGTCTCCAGCACGGCTATTAGAGCCTGGAAGGCACTGTCCAGGAGAGGAGGGATCAATAATCAACTTACAAAAATCATTCAGGGACCCCAGAAAAATTTCTCAGATTTTGTAGCTGGAATGACAGAGGCTGCAGGACGAATCTTTGGCGATCCTGAACAAGCAGCACCGCTTATAGAACAGCTCGTTTTCGAGCAAGCCACCCAGGAGTGCCGAGCAGCCATAGCCCCCCGAAGAAATAAAGGGCTACAGGATTGGCTTAGAGTCTGCAGGGAACTTGGAGGGCCCCTTACTAACTCAGGCCTGGCGGCCGCCATTCTCCAATCCCAGCGACGCCCCGTTAAAGGGACGGATAAAAGATCATGCTTTCAATGTGGGAAAACAGGCCATCTAAAAAGAGACTGCAGGATGACAAAAGGAGACAGGGGGTCTGCAACCCTCTGTGTCCGATGTGGCAAAGGCTACCATAGGGCTGACCAGTGCCGATCAGTGAGAGACATTAAGGGCAAACTACTCCCTCCTTTGGAGACTCGGCCTAATGAGATGTCAAAAAACGGGCTGGTGGGCCCCCGGTCCCAGGGCCCTCAAAGATATGGGAACCGCTTTCACAGGGCCACGACCCCGGCAGAGGAGGTCCCCCAAGAGGTGACACAAAATTGGACCTGTGTGCCGCCTCAGACTTCTTTCTAATGCCCCAGATGGGCATTCAGCCAATTCCTGCTCAGACTGTGGGGCCTCTACCCCCGGGAACCATAGGCCTTGTCCTTGGGAGAGGATCTCTCGCCCTACAAGGACTGATAGTCCATCCAGGCCTTGTTGAAGCTCAGCGCTCTCTTGATGTTCAGATTCTTTGTTCAAGTCCAGATGGGGTTTTTTCCATAAGTGAAGGAGATAGAATAGCACAGTTATTACTCCTTCCATGCTCCCAGGCCACAATACAGGATACCAAGGGACCTATGGGGTCCACTGGTCATGATTCGGCATATTTGGTGGTTCACCTTAACAACTGCCCAAAATTGAGCTTAGAAATTAATGGAAAGAAATTCGAAGGCATACTGGATACTGGGGCTGATAAAAGTATAATTTCCTCAAAATGGTGGCCTCAATCATGGCCTACCACAAAATCTTCTCACTACAAGGATTAGGCTACCAGTCATGCCCTATGATCAGCTCTGCCACTCTAACTTGGACAACTGCCGATGGCCGACAGGGACAATTTATTCCTTATGTACTTCCCCTGCCTGTTAATCTTTGGGGGAGGGATGTTATGCAGACCATGGGATGACCTTATCTAATGAATAACCCCCACAAGTGGCCTACATGATGTCAAGAATGGGCTATAAGGAAGGGAAAGGCCTAGGGCGATTAGAACAGGGTCGTCTCACGCCCATTGAACCGATCGCCAACCCCCATAAACAAGGCCTGGGTTTTTCCTAGGCGCCATTGGGTCAGCATGACCCATACCATGGAGCACGGAGGACGCGGTGTGGGTTCCCCAATGGCCATTAACCTCTGAGAAATTACAGGCAGCTACAGGACTGGTGGATGAACAATTAAGATTGGGACATTTGGAGCCCTCCACCTCTCCTTGGAACACCCCAATTTTTGTAATAAGGAAAAAATCAGGAAAATGGCGACTATTCCATGACTTGAGGACCATTAATGATCAGATGGAATCCCTTGGACCCATTCAGCTGGGCCTTCCTATACTCTCGGCCCTACAAAAAGATTGGAATTTGGTAATAATAGATATCAAGGATTGTTTTTTCTCTATTCTGCTTTACCCCCCTGATAGGCCCAGGTTTGCTTTTACTGTCCCATCAATTAATCATACTGAACCTGATAAAAGATACCAGTGGAAGGTCCTACCTCTGGGCATGGCCAACAGCCCTACTGTGTCAGTTATATGTTCAGGAAGCCCTCAAACCAGTCAGGGAGACCTATCCAAATTTACTGTTAATCCATTACATGGATGATATATTGATGTGTCATAAAGACTTAGAATTACTCAAACAAGCCTATTCCTTATTACAAAAAACCCTTAAACAATGGGACTTATATATTGCTACAGAGAAAAGGTCCAAATTGCTGACACAGGTCATTTTCTAGGATCCATTATTTTCCCTGATAAGATTATACCCCAGAAACTGGAAATCCGTAGAGACCACCTCCATACTCTCAATGACTTTCAGAAGCTCTTGGGAGATATCAACTGGTTGAGACCATTTTTGAAAATCCCTTCCGCGGAATTAAAACCTTTGTTCGAAATATTGGAAGGGGACGGTCACATCACCTCCCCTCGTGTGCTAACTCCTGCTGCAACCAAGGCCTTACTAAAAGTAGAAGATGCCATAAAACAGGCCAAATTGCAATGCATTGATTGGTCTCTACCTTTTTCACTCTGTGTACTAGATACCAAGGATTTACCCACTGCAGTTTTATGGCAACAAGGTCCACTGTTATGGATCCATCCACATGCTTCCCCTGTGAAGATTATTGATTGGTATCCAGCCGCAGTAGCACATCTGGCTATTAAGGGCCTAATAGCTGCCATCTGTCATTTTGGGACTCCACCCCAATCCTTGATTATCCCATATACACCCTACCAGGTCCAAACTCTAGCCGCTACCTCTGATGATTGGGCAGTGCTGCTCACATCCTTTACAAGGAAGATAGATAATCATTATCCTAAACACCCCCTATTGTGTTTTGCAAGATCACAACCTGTTGTTTTCCCTTGCGTCACATCCCACAGACCATTAAAGGAGGGGATAACAGTGTATACGGATGGGTCAAAAACAGGGGTGGGAGCATATGTGGTAAAATCCCAAGTATTCTCATGACAATATTTTGAAACCTCACCCCAAGTGGTAGAATGCCTAGTGGTCATGGAGGTCATTGAAAAATTCCAGGTTCCTCTAAATATTGTTTCAGATTCCTCCTATGTGGTTAATGCTGTTAGTATTCTTGAAACCGCCGGTATAATTAAAACCACTAGTAAGGTGGCAGATATTTTCCGAAAAATCCAAATTATCCTATTAAATAGAAGATTCCCTGTATACATTACTCATATACGGGCCCATTCTGGACTCCCTGGCCCAATGAGTTCAGAGAATGATTTGGCTGACAAAGCCACAAAAATGATAGCTGTGGCCCTGGCCTCTCCTTTAGAGGCCGCTAAAGCCTTTCATGGCAATTTCCATGTCACCTCAGAAACTTTACGCCGCCGCTTCTCTATAACTAGAAAAGAGGCACGTGATATAGTCACCCAATGCCAACAGTGCTGCCAGTTCCTCCCAGTTCCTCACATCGGGGTCAACCCGAGAGGAATACAGCCATTGCAAATCTGGCAAATGGATGTTACTCATAATTCTACTTTTGGAAAATTACAGTATGTGCATGTATCTATAGACACATGTTCTGGCATTCTACATGCCACCCCACTTACAGGAGAAAAAACAACACATGTCATTCAGCACTGCCTTGAAGCATGGAGTGCTTGGGGAAAGCCAAAATGTGTAAAAACTGACAATGGCCCTGCCTACACATCTCAAAAATTCCGTCAGTTTTGTGCTCAGATGCAGGTTACCCACCTGATGGGCCTGCCCTACAATCCTCAAGGACAGGGAATCATAGAGCGTGCTCATCGGATGCTCAAATCATATTTAATAAAACAAAGAGGGGGAATTATGATAGAACTCCCCCCAACACCCCGAGTGGCCACTGCTCTGGCCCTTTTTACCTTAAATTTTTTAAATCTTGATGAAGCTGGACAAACAGCGGCTGAGCGACATTGCTCAGAGCCCAAGAGGACAAAAGAATTAGTCAAATGGAAGGATGTATTGACAAATGAATGGAAAGGCCCGGATCCTGTTTTAATAAGATCCAGGGGAGCTGTCTGTGTTTTTCCACAGGACAATGAAAATCCCATATGGATCCCAGGACGACTTACTCGGAGCATCACAGCAAGTGATCAAGAAGGGAACTGGGACTCCTGCACCTCCTCACTCTTCTTCCATGGATGCCAGCAACGGTGCAGGGCGAGCTACGATGGGGAATAATGTCAACCTTTCCACTCCCGATGCCGGTGATGTACCACTAACAGGGATTTAGGGTTGGCCTATTTACCTAAGGATCCACAGGTTGAACGACTAAAAGAAAATAGGACTATTCCCCTTAAGGGCAGCCTTTGTTTTGGCATATTCAACAAAACATCTTTTGATCTCCCTTGCATTATGTTATGTAATCAATCTTCTGCTTGGTTAAGGGAGGCCACATGGGGAACTGGTGAGGAGGACATTGTGGCTAACGCCACAGTTCTCTATGGTGGTGGCCTTACATTGCATTAATGGTAGCTGCACTGATCTTACGCCCATGGCGATGCTACTTGGAGGAAAGGGCGAAAAGGGACGGTTGTCATTTTCCTGGACGGGGAACATCAAACCTGCTGCCTCTGTCTGGACAGCTACTCATATAAAATATCGCAGTAGTTACCCGCATGCCTCGCTTTATCCCGATCCCTGTTGATACCCCTGGGACCATGAAAAAGAGATTTTGGTATTTCTGCAATTATTGCTGGCATTATTGCTACGACAGCAGTCGCTGCCTCAGTTACTGCCTCGGCATTGGCCTTGTCAAATTCAGTACAGACAACCCAAACTATCAATGATTTATCGGCCACCGTCTCTGTGGCTCGGGACAGACAGGCCTCGGCCAATACTCAGATATAGGGAGGCCTTATGCTTGTCAACCAACGTATAGATCTGGTCCGAGAGCAATTAGACATTCTATGGCAACTGGCACAGCTTGGCTGTGAGCGAAAACTCCCAGGCCTTTGTGTCACCTCCATATAATATGACAAATTTACCCGAGCTGCTAATCTGTCTAAGAGTCTTTCACAGCATCTGTTACAGAATTGGACCACTGAGTTTGAACAGACACTTCGGGAGCTGAGAGCGACCATCATTCAAGTAAATTCTACCCGACTGGACCTGTCTTTGACGGAGGGATTGTCGTCCTGGATCACCTCAGCAGTCTCTTATTTCAAGGAATGGGTGGGAGTGGGATTTTTGGAGTGATCCTCTGCTGTGGATTAGTGTCACTCCTCTGGTTGCTTTGCAAATTGAGATCTCAAAGAAAGGACAAAGTAGTGATCGCCCAGGCGCTTGTAGCCCTTGAACAAGAAGCGTCAGCCGATATCTGGTTGACCATGCTCAAGCAACAGGTTGCTGGCTGGACAGCTCTTGCACTCCTAGAACCTCGGTTCATCGCACAGGATTAGAGTGTCTGGTTTGAGCAGCCCATGAGAGGTGACGAGCTTAGCATCGAACAGGGAAGTTCTACCAAATATGCTCCCTGGAAGGCATGTCATATTACATGAGGGTTTCTGCCCCAGTTTTCCCTCCCTCGAAAAATGGCAGTGCAACGGGTCGGGAGTGCCCTGGGTCCCAACTACAGCCTAAGGGTATCTCTCTTGTACAGGTTCGCCAACTTTGTACAAGGATATGACCTCTGTCTTCACCCTCCTATATCTGGGTGTCCTGTTTGCTTAAAAAACAGAAAAGGGGGAGATGTCAGGAGCTGTCTTCACATACTCCATTACAAGATGGCACCGGCATCCGGCAGAATGCACCTAGTAAAAAGGGCAATACGCAGGCGCCTGGTAACTTCCCTACTCAAAGGGACACGTACATTATGGTACGTCATCTGGCATAATTGGCAGCGACCAGTCAGAGAGTGACACGTCCAAGGCGAGGATAGTTTTCTATATAAGGGACGGTTATTCCTCACTCGGCGTCTCCACATTGTAAGCTTATGATCTCCCTCTCAAGACGCATTAAAGCTTTTCTGCAGTAGGATCCTGTGTGTGCCGCGTCGTTCCTGCTGGCGAGACATAGCGCGGGACAGTTGGTGCCCTTGAATTTGGAGCACAGATATTTAGAATTGAGAGTTCATCTTGTTGGATTTTTCCTTTGATGAGGATAAAGCCCTTCCTTATATTTTTTTCATCACTTTTGGTTGAAATTCAATATTATTTTATGTTAGAGTGCCTACTCATCCTTATTTTTTGGGACCTTTTGCTTGGAAAATTGTTTTCAAGTCTTTACACTGAGGTAGTGTCTGTCATTTTCACTGATGTGTCTTTCCTGTTTGCAGCAAATTATTGGGTCCTCTTTACTTATCCAGTCTGTTAGTCTATGTCTTTTATATTGAAGAATTGAGTCCATTGATATTAAGAGATATTGAGGAATATTGATTGTTGTTTATTGTTATTTTTGTTGTTAGATAGCGAATTAGGTTTGTATGGTTATCTTACAAATTATTTGTTGTTTAGGATTTTATTTAATAGACTTATTGCAATGTAGATATTCTATCTGTTAATTGAGGTAAATTTGCCCCTTAATGTACTTGTGTCTTTTGTTAGGTTGTTAGACTTCTGCTATTTTTTAATGTCTGTTAGTTTCTTAGGGGTGTTGTAATGAATAGAATACACTTTGTAGATCATAACAAAACAGTGCTTATTTGCTTACTATGTAGGGCTTACATTTGGCTTGTTTGTTTTGAGAGGTCAGGATTTCATAGGCCAGGCTACTCTCAAACTCACTGTACAGAAGAAAATGGATTTGACTTGTTGATCCACTTTCAAGTCTTTCTGCTTGCCAAGATTGTAGGTGTGCATCAAAGCTCCACTGGGAAGCCAGATGTGTAGCTATTAGTTCTGCTTTGGGCATGACTATTGCCATAACTTGAACAAGAAAAGCTGGGATCACCCACAGAAGACTCTCTTGACATCTTTCACACTAGCTTCCCTCAAGGAGAGAGAATAGAAGGGTTCAAGAACACTCATAGGAATCATGTGCCTTGAAGAAAACATTTGTAGACCCCTCTCCATAATAAGTAGCATCAGGATATGCAGAACACTCTTGAGTAATACTTACCTATATGTTGTCAGTGGTACAGCATTTTCTGGACTCTTCATTCAGCTTAAATGTACTTATTATTCCCTATTCGTTGGTTGTGCTTTCTGTTGTCTCACAGTGTAGACTCCTGGTTGTCTTACTATTTGCTGTGCATGGGTCCTTTGGGTCTAGAAGCTTATGGGTGCATTTCTGAAGACAAATATTACTACAGAAAATGGATTGACATAACTACATTTGGGTTTATGTAGAGATAATTTTCTAGGTCATTTTTTTTCTTCAATTAAGAAGTTATGTACCATATTTTTTTAATCAAACATTAGCCACAATCAAGAATATTGCATTTCTAAAAAACCACTTGGAAGGTTAAATTAGTGGAATTGTATAAAAAATACATCTTTAACTTTTAAAAGTTATATGTGCCGCCCATGGATGGATAGAATTAGCATAGTGACAATGGCTATCTTACGTAAAGCAATCTAAAGTTAAACTCATTTCCCATCAAAATTCCAACACAATTCTTTACAGACCAGGAAAGAGTAATTCTCAACTTTTCTCAATATAGAAAAACAGGAAACCCCATAAAGTACAAGAGAGCTAAAATAATTCTGCAAAGAAAAAAATGTTGTAATTATTACCTACCTGACTCCAAGCTTCATGACAGAGAAATAGAAATAAAATATGCGTGTGTGTGTGTGTGTGTGTGTGTGTGTGTGTGTGTGTGTGTGTGTGTGTTGCACGGTGCATATTAGTGCACACACCAGCGTTTATTTTTGGCTCACACACACCCCTCAGTAGCCTCAAGGTTTGGGACAACCCTGATCAGTCGGGGTCCCCCGTCCACCAGGGCTCTCCCACCTACCAAGGACATGGGAAGGAGGAAGTTCCCTGGTGGTGGCAGTGCATCTTTGGGAGCCCTGCAATTTCAGCAGTGTCGTACTGGAGCAGGGACAAGCAGAAGCCTGTCCTCAAAGGTGTGGACTTGGACCTTCAGTGGTCAGTCGGGGACTTGCTGATCCTTCCCGTGCTCCCGGCTCGCTGCCCGCCTTCAGGGGCTCCTTACAGTCCCCTGGATCTCTTGGCCAGGTGTTATGGAATTTGGTTCTGAGAAGCAGCTAGTCCTGGCCAGAATCCCTGGTATATCTCAAATGGAAACAGTTCCTCCAAAGATTCAGATGGGAACCTCAGTGGAAGTGCACTGGGGCTGGGCTCCTGGCTTGTTTAAGCAAGGCCAACCTTCCCTATTTGAGGCAAGGGATGCTTCTAATGGAGTGGGATTCCTGGTTACAGACTCAGGTCCCCTGGAGTCCAGACACCACCTGGATTTGAAGGGAACTGATCAAAAGCGCCCTACATCCAAATCAGTGGGAGGGAGAGCTAAACCTTCAGAGGGGCAGACACGCCTGGGAAGCCAGAAGAGATTATACTCTGCCCACATTTCTGACTCCAGAGGAAAACACCTAATACCATCTGGGACCCTGATGCACGGGGGCCCCAGGGAAAAGGTGGTGCAGGCCCTCCTGGTTGCTGCCCTCATGGAGAGCTCAAAAGCACACCCCCCAGGAGCCACTTCAGCCACAGGATCACAGGTAAGAACAACTGCCTGGTGGACTCAGAACAGAGGCCCACAGGAACAGCTGAAGACCAGTAGACAGGAAAGACTACAAGCCCCAAAGCAGAACACTCTGTTCCCATAACTGGCTGAAAGAAAACAGAAAACAGGTCTACAGCACTCCTTACACACAGGCCTATAGGACGGTCTAGCCACTGTCAGAAATAGCAGAAAAAGGTAACACCAAAGAAAGCCTGATGGCGAGAGGCAAGCGCAGGAACCCAAGCAACAGAAACCAAGACAACATGGCATCATTGGAGCACAATTCCCCCACTGAAGCAAACACTGAATATGCAAACACACCAGAAAAGCCAGATCTAGATTTAAAATCAAATTTGATCATGATGATGGAGGACTTCAAGAAAGACATGAAGAACTCCCTTAGAGAAATGCAGGAAAACATAAATAAACAAGTAGAAGCCTATAGAGAGGAATCACAAAAATCCGTGAGAGAATTCCAGGAAAACACAATCAAATAGGTGAAGGAATTAAAAATAGAAATAGAAGCAAGAAAGAAAGCACAAAGGGAGACAACCCTAGATATAGAAAACAAAAGGAAGAGACACTGAGCCGTAGATTCAACCATCACCAAGAGAATACAAGAGATAGAAGAGAGAATCTTAGGAGCAGAAGATTCCACAGAAATCCTCGACAGAACTGTCAAACACAATGTAAAACAGATAAAGCTACTGGTCCAAAACATACAGGAAATCCAGGACTCAATGAGAAGATCAAACCTAAGGATAATAGGTATAGAAGAGAGTGAAGACTCCCAGCTCAATGGACCAGTAAATATCTTCAACAAAATCAAAGAAAACATCCCTAACCTAAAGAAAGTGATGCCCATAAACATACAAGAAGACTACAGAACTATAAATAGATTGGACCAGAAAGAAGTGCCTCCCATCAAATAATAGTCAAAACACCAAATGCATAAGACAAAGAAAGAATATTAAAAGCAATAAGGGAAAAAGGTCAAGTAACATGTAAAGGCAGACCTATCAGAATCACACCAGACTTCTCACCAGAGACTATGAAAGCCTGAAGATCCTGGACAGATGTCATACAGACCCTAAGAGAACACAAATGCCAGCCCAGGTTACTGTACCCTGCAAAACTCTCAATTAACATAGATGGAGAAACCAAGATATTCCATGACAAAACCAAATTTACACATTAGCTTTCTACAAATCCAGCCCTACAAAGGATAATAAATGGCAAAGCCCAACATAAGAAGACAAGCTACACCCTAGAGGAAGCAAGATACTAATCGTCTTGGCAACAAAACAAAGGGAAGAAAAGCACACAAACATAATCTCACATCCAAATACGAATATAACAGAAGAAACAATCACTATTCCTTCATAACTGTCAATATGAATAGACTCAACTCCCCAGTAAAAAGACATAGATTAACAAACTGGATATGCAATGAGCACCCTGCATTCTGCTGCCTACAGGAAATACACCTCAGAGACAAAGACAGACACTACCTCAGAGTGAAAGGCTGGAAAACAACTTTCCAAACAAATGGTCTCAAGAAGCAACATACCCAAACTTATGGGACAGAAGGAAAGCCATGCTAAGGGAAAACTCATATCTCTCAGTGCCTGCAGAAAGAAACAGGAGAGAGCATATATCAGCAGCTTGACAGCACACCTAAAAGCTCTAGAATAAAAAAAAAAGGCAAATACACCCAGGAGGAGTAGAAGGCAGGAAATAATCAAACTCAGAGCTGAAATCAACCAAGTAGAAACAAAAAGGACCATAGAAAGAATCAACAGAACCAAAAGTTGGTTCTTTGAGAAAATCAACAAGATTGATAAACACTTAATCAGACTAATGAGAGGACACAGAGTGTGTGTCCAAGTTAACAAAATCAGAAATGGAAAGGGAGATATAACTACAGAATCAGTGGAAATTCAAAATCATCAGATCCTTCTATAAAAACCTACATTCAACAAAACTTGAAAATCTGCAGGAAATGGACAATTTCCTAGACAGATACCAGGTACTGAAGTTAAATCAGGAACAGATAAACCAGTTAAACAACCCTATAACTCCCTAACATAGAAGCAGTTATTAAAGTTCTCCCAACCAAAAAGAGCCAAGGTCCAGATGGGTTCAGTGCAGAATTCTATCAGACCTTCATAGAAGACCTCATACCAATACTATCCAAACTATTCCCCAAAATTGAAACAGATGGAGCGCTAGTGAATTCCTTCTATGACCACAATTACTCTTATACCTAAACCACACAAAGACCCAACAAAGAAAGAGAACTTCAAACCAATTTCCCTTATGAATATTGACACAAAAATACTCAATAAAATTCTGACATGCGAAATCCAAGAGCACATCAAAACAATCATCCACTATGATCAAGTTGGCTTCATCCCAGGCATTCAAGGATGGTTTAATATATGGAAATCCATCAGCGTAATCTATTATATAACAAACTGAAAGATAAAAACCACATGATCATTTCATTAGATGGTGACAAAGCATTTGACAAAATTCAACACCTCTTCATGATAATAGTCCTGGAAAGAATAATAATTCAAGGCCCATACCTAAACATAGTAAAAGTCACATACAGCAAACCAGTACCTAACATTAAACTAAATGGAGAGAAACTTGAAGCAATATCACTAAAATCAGGGACTAGACAAGGTTGCCCACTCTCTCCCTACTAATTCCATATAGTTCTTGAAGTTCTAGCCAGAACAATCAGACAACAAAAGGAGATCAAAGGGAAACAGATTGGAAAAGAAGAAGTCAAATATCACTATTTGCAGATGATATGATAGTATATTTAAGTGATCCCAAAACTTCCACAGAGAACTACTAAACCTGATAAACACCTCCAGCAAAGTGGCTGGGTATAAAATTATCTCAAATAAATCAGTAGCTTTCATCTACATAAAAGAGAAAGTAGCCGAGAAGGAAATTAGGGAAAGGACACCCTTCATAATAGTCCCAAATAATATAAAATACCTCGGTGTGACTTTAACCAAGCAAGTGAAAGATCTGTGTGATAAGAACTTGAAGAAAGAAATGGAAGAAGATCTCTGAAGATGGAAAGATTTTCCATGCTCATGGATTGGCAGGATCAATATAATATATAAATACAGATTAGAAAAGAAGAAGTCAAATATCACTATTTGTAGATGATATGATAGTCTATTTAAGTGATCCCAAAAGTTCCATCAGAGAACTACTAAAGGGAAAGGACACCCTTCATAATAGTCCCAAATAATATAAAATACCTCGGTGTGACTTTAGCCAAGCAAGTGAAAGATCTGTATGATAATAACTTCAAGCCTCTGAAGAAAGAAATTGAAGAATATCTCAGAAGATGGAAAGATTTCCCATGCTCATGGATTGGCAGGATCAATATAATAAAAACGGCCATTTTACCAAAAGCATTCTACAGATTCAATGCAATCCCCATCAAAATACCAATGCACTTCTTCAAAGAGTTAGAACAATTTGCAAATTCACCTGGCATAACAAAAACCCCAGAATAGCTAAAACTCTCCTCAACAATAAAATACTTCCAGGGGAATCACTATCCCTGAACTCAAGCAGTGTTACAGAGCAATAGTGATAAAAACTGCATGGTATTGGTACAGAGACAGACAGATAAACCAGTGGAATAGAATTGAAGACCAAGAAATTAACCCACACAGCTATGGCCACTTGATTTTTGACAAAGGAGCCAAAACCATCAAATGGAAAATAGATAGCATTTTCATCAAATGGTTCTGGTTCAACTGGAGGTCAGCAGGTAGAAAAATGCAGATCGATCCATGCTGTCACTCTGTACAAAGCTTATGTAAAAGTGAATGAAGGACCTCCACATCAAACAGATACACTCAAACTAATAGAAGAAAAAGTGGGGAAGCATCTCGAACACATGCGCACTGGAGAAGATTTCCTTAAGGAAACACTATTGGCTTATGCTCTAAGATCAAGAATTGACAAATAGGATCTCATAAAACTGCAAAGCTTATGTAAGGCAAAGGACACTGTGGTTAGGACAAAACAGCAATCTACAGATTGGGAAAAGATCTTTACCAATCCTACAACTGATAGAGGGCTTATATCCAAAATATACAATGAACTGAAGAAGTTAGACTGCACGGAGACAGATAACCCGATTAATAAATTGGCTTTAGAGTTAAACAGAGAATTCACAGATGAGGAGTGATAAATGGCTGAGAAACACCTAAAGAAATGTTCAACATCTTTAGTCATAAGGGAAATGCAAATCCAAACAAGGCTGAGATTCCACCTCACACCAGTGAGAATGGCTAAGATCAAAAACTCAGGTGACAGAAAATGCTGGCGAGGATGTGGAGAAAGAGGAATAGTCCTCCATTGTTGGTGGGATTTCAGACTGTACAAACATTCTGGAATTCAGTCTGGAGGTTCCTCAGAAAATTGGACATTGAACTACCTGAGGACCCAGCTATACCTCTCTTGGGTATATACCCAAAAGATGCCCCAACATACAACAAAGACACGTGCTCCACTATGTTCATAGCAGCCTTATTTATTATAGCCAGAAGCTGGAAAGAACCCAGATTCCCTTCAGCAGAGGAATGGATACAGAAAATGTGGTACATCTACACAATGGAATATTACTCAGCTGTCAAAAACAATGACTTTATGAAATTCATAGGCAAATGGATGGAACTGTAAAATATCATCCTGAGTGAGGTAACCCAATCACAGAAAATCACACATGGTATGCACTCATTGATAAGTCGTTATTAGCCCAAAAGTTGAATTAATCTAGATGCACAGAACACATGAAACTTAAGAAGGATGACCAAAATGCGAATGCTTCACTCCTTCTTTAAAAGGGGAACAAGAATACCCTTGGCAGGGAATAGGGAGGCAAAGTTTAAAACAGAGTCTGAAGGAACGCCCATTCAGAGCCTGCCCCACATGTGGCCCATACATATAGAACCACCAAACTAGAAAAAAAAGGATGAAGGAAAGAAGTGCAGGCCGACAGGAACTGGACGTAGATCTCTCCTGAGAGACACAGCCAGAATACAGCAAATACATAGGCAAATGCCAGCAGCAATCCTCTGAACTGAGAATGGAACCCTCGTTGAAGGAATCAGAGAAAGGATTGGAAGAGGTTGAAGGACTTGAGACCCCATATGAAGAACAATGCCAAGCAACCAGATCTTCCAGGGACTAAACCACTACCCAAAGACTATACATGGGCTGACCCTGGGCTCCAACCGTGTAAGTAGAAATGAATAGCCTAATCAGAGCACCAGTGGAAAGGGAAGCCCTTGGTCCTGCCAATACTGAACCCCCAGTGAACGTGATTGTTGGGGGAGGGTTGAAATGGGAGAAGGATGGGGAGGGGAACACCTATATAGAAGGGGAGGGGAAGAGGTTAGGGGGATGTTGGCCTTGAAACCAGGAAGGGGAATAACAATCGAAATGTAAATAAGAAATACTCAAGTTAATAAAGATGAAAAAAAGAAATAAAATATGCACAGTATTGATATAGAAACACATAGTCTGATTAAGAGAATCAAATCTAAGAAACAGAAATAAACCCACACACCAATAGCTACTTGATATTTTGACAAAGAAAGCAGAATTATACAATTAAATTTGGGAGTATCTTCAACAATTGATATTGCTTTAACTGGATGTCTGCATGTAGAAGAAAGCAAATAGACCGTCATTTATCACTCGACACAAAACTCAAGTTCTATTGGATCAACATAAAACCACAAACAAAAAATTTAAAAGAAGAGAAAGTTGGAAATAGCCTTCAACTCATTGGTAAAATGGGCAACTTCCTGAAGAGAGCATCCATATATCAGGCAATTATTCTATTAATTTATTAATTTACAATTAATAAATTGGAGCTTATGGTACTGAAAAGCTGTGTAAGGAAAGTACACTGTCAATAGGACAAAACAATAGCCTACAGATTAGGAAAAGCTCTTCACCAACCCAACATCTAACAGAGGATTAATATTCAAAATATATAAAGGATTGAGAAGTTGCACACATATTAACCAAATAACCCAATTAAAATTGGAGTACAGATATAAACAGAATTCAAAACAAATGAATCTGAAATGGCTGAGAAACACTTAAATGTTCAGCATCTTTTTCATCGATGAAAAGATTTTATCCCATCAGAATTGCCAAGATAAAAATCTTAAGGGAGAGCACATGTTAGTGAGGATGTGGAGCATGAGGACTACTTGCCCAGTGGTGGCAGGAATGCATATTTGTACAACTGTACTGGAAATAAATTGGGCAATTTCTCAGGAAATTGAAAAACGTTCTAATTAATGATTCAGTTATATCATTCATGGGACCATGGGTCCATACTTAAAAGATGCTTTACCACATCACAATCACATCCTGTTTAACTATGTTCAAAGCAACTTCATTCATAATAGCCAGAAATGTGAAACATCTTAGAAGCTCCTCAGCTGAAGAATGTATTAAGAAATTGTGGTGTATCCAAACAATAGAATGCTATTCAGCTATTTAAAATAATGTCATGTAATTTGTAGTAAATTAATGGAACTAGAAAATATTATCCTAAATGAAGAACCTCAGAAACAGAAAACACACATAGTATGCACTCAGTTATAAGTGAGCATTTACCATAAAGTATATGAAACCCATACTACAATCCAAAGATTCAAAAAACTAAGTCACAAGAAGGAATCAAGTGAAGATGATTGTATTTTACTAAGAACGGGAAATAAATTATACATAAGAGTTGGATAAAGAGAGAAAAATAGATGTGCGTGTGGTGAGGAGGCTAGTGGAGATGAGGGTGTGGTGTGGTGAGGGAGTGTAGAAAAGGATTGAGAGAGAGAGAAAGGGACTCAGTTGGAGGGCATCTCTGAGATGAGCCTGTGACCTGGGATGGGGAAATCATCTGGTTGCTTATGGGGATGACCCTAGTTGACACTCCTAACACCTATGGATATGGTGTTTACCATATTGTGGCCACATATAGCAGGCAGATAGGACTTCCATTGAAGGGAAACAAACACCAATCTATCCCCAACACCTTTCACTCAATGTTTGTCCAGCCTACAAAATACAGTTTAATAAAATAGAGTTGAGATTGTGGGAATGGCCAACCAATGATTGCCTCAAATTTTCTTGGGAAAGAGCCAAACTCTGACATGATTAATGATACTCTGCTATGCTTGTACTGTGGCATGTAGAGTAATTCCTGAGTGTCTTCACCCAGTAACTAGCTGATGGAAACAGATGTTTTGTCCCTATATTCAAATAGTAAGTAAGACTCAGGATGTCTTTTTGAAGAGTAGGGGTTAGGATTGGGATGCCAAAAATGAACTTACATAGTTAGCTAACATGGACCCATGGAGCCTCACAGAGACTGAAGCACCAACCAAAGAGCATGCAAGGACAGGTTCTAGGATTCCTACATATTTTAACAGATATAAGACTTTATATTCATATGGCCTCCTATGAATTGGGGTGGAAGCTGTTGCTATCCTGTTGATTACCTTTGGATCCTCTTCCCCAAGCTGGAGTGCCTTGTCTAGCCTTAGCGAAAGAGAATACGCCTGCTGTAGTTAGAGGTGCCAGGGCAAAGAGAGTTTCTCTGTGGTTTCTGCTTTGAACCTTCACCTAAGTTTTTGTTCCATATTCCTTTAACATCCAGGAGTAACATATGAATTAAATAAACTATTCCCTTCAAAGTTTGTTTGCTTCATTGTCCAGTATGTACAGAGACCTAGGATAAGGGAGTTGCCCAAGAATCAATGGGTGTAGCTATGACTCACTACTTTGGCGATACCTAACTAGGCCTATGAGTGCTATTTGTATTAAAATTAGTAACCCAAAGATCACATATATAAGGACTTAATACTTCTGCACATGCTATACAGTTCACAACATCTGAATCATGACGGAGAATAGAATACTCTTCCTGGCTACTCTCTCAACACTTGGAGTAGTTCCACAATGTCACATCTAGGGAGGTGACAAACCAGTGGCTGTTCAGCCCAAAAGGCTGTGACTTTTAGTAGTCCCAGTGTGGCATGGAAAACCTTTAGTCTTCCTGAAGTGCAGCTCTTTTTTAGTCCATGATAGAAGGCTAGAAATGCTGGGTCAAATATCACCTGATTCTAATCTGTGGTGAATTGAAAAGAAAACTTACCATAAAAATGTTCTTAGACTTTAATGGTCACCAAGATGTTAAATGTGAGTTCTGGGAATCAAAACTGGGTTCTATGGAAGACTAGCCATTTTCAATATGCCCACTCCATATTGTTGACAGGACTATGAATGATAGCTGAGATTATTTGAAAATTGTGCTATTACATTCCTATATATTTACTTAATATAAGAGAGAGCAGTTTGTTACAAAGGGCTAAGGTATAAGTTTAACCACAGATAACTTTGCCTGTCTTAATAGCCGGATCCATAGGCTTATTGGAATATGAACTAGGATACAACTTCTCATCAAAATAAGAAAAATAAGTACAAAATAAAAAGTAGAAAAATGATATGAAGGCTGGATATGGCAGATCACTGTGTATTTCCAGAGCTCACAAGTTAGAAGGTAGAAGATCAAGTGTTTCAGGGTTGTCTCAGCTCCATAGAAAATATGGGCCATCCTGAACTATATGAGACTACACATTATGACAAAGAATCAAACTTTAAAGAGTGCTTTATGGAGGATTTGCTGAGCCTTCAGACTCCACAGAAAATGCAGTGGAGCTAGATTAGAGAGACTCTGCTCTGAAGTATGACACAGTGAGAAAAGAGAGACTGAAGAGGAAAGGTCTTATATATTGTTGCCTAACTTTCTTCTTCAAGAGGCACTTGTATCCTTGGGTATTGAAGAGCTCATAAATCCACCATACACCATATGCACATCCCTTTATCATGCTTAGTATGTTCCTGAATCATCTTCCTCATTTCTTCTCAGTGCATGAGCCCATCTAGGACTATGCAGGTAGGCAGAGAAGGCAGAGTGTTAAAATAACTGTCATTATAAATGCACAGGGTGGATACAAGCATGGGAAATCTCAAAAGAGAGATGTTTTGGGTTTCTTAAGACATATGAACTTTAATCTATTGCTTGCTGGTCAAATTTCTCACTTAAGAAATAGAAACACTAGTTATACCAAAACCACACAAAGACCCAACAAAGAAAGAGAACTTCAGACCAATTTCCCTTATGAATATTGACGCAAAAATACTCAGTAAAATTCTTGCAAACCGAATTCAATAACACATCAAATGGATCATCCATCATGATCAAGTAGGCTTCAACTCAGGCATGCAGGGATGGTTAAATATATGGAAATCCATAAACATAATCCACTATATACACAAACTCTAAGATAAGAACCATATGATCATTTCATTAGATGCTGAGAAAGCATTTATCAAAACTCAACACTCCTTCACGATAAAAGTCCTGGAAAGATAAGGAATTCAAGGTCCATATCTAAAAACAGTAAAACCAATATACAGCAAACCAGTAGCTAACATCAACCTAAGGGAGAGAAACTTGAAGCAATTCCACTAAAATCAGGGACTAAACAAGGCTGCCCGCTCTCTCCCTACTTATTCAATATAGTTCTCGAAGTCTTAGCCAGAGCAATTACACAACAAAAGGAGGTCAAAGGATTGATAAAAGGTATTTGGTTTGTTTTATGAATTACCCTGCTAAAGGCCATATGGCTCGTTGATGCCGGCTAGTGAGTGTTTGTGGTTACTTTTGATATTTACCACAACAGGAAGCTCGAATTCTCTTAACCTGGGCTCCACGGGAATTTTGGGTTAATTTCCTGATATCATAGAGTACAAAAGCCTATCAGGCTCATTGTTTAGCTTACTTCCTTTTTTAAAAAATGTTTAATATTCATGATGGGTGTGACTTTGAGTTTTATGATTATATTATTACTCTGGGAGAGAGTGCAAGATACAAGCTTTTCTGGTTTCAGACTAAGGAACACAGTATTTTGGGAGAAAGATTTTGTCTTTGTGTTTTTAAAAAGTGTGATTAGGCTCTGGAAACCTCACAGAGTCATACTGATCAGATTTGATAGAGGTAGACCGCCTGAAAAATTTATTCAGGAGAATCAAACAAAAAGATATCTCGATTCTAAACTTTTGTCTTCAGAGTTGTATTTTACAGAGCGTGCCTACCTACTTGGAATCCTGGTCTCAAGGACTTTCAGCTGGGTCCAGTCAGGACACATCCTGCTACAGCATTTGCTTCATTCTTCCTACCCCCTACCCCCAAGGATATCTCAACGCCCCTGTACAGCTTGAAGAAGTTATGGAGGAGTCGTCACCCCAATTCCCTGGACTTTGGGGGGCTGAAAGTGGTTATTCTAAAATTGTTTTTATGAGGAATTTAAAATTGGTTGTAATTTAACAGGGAGGAATTAGCTAGATTGAATTGTACAGTCATAATCTCATTTGGTAACTAAGCTAAAATCATATCTTTGCTTTGATGTAGAATTTATTTGTTAAAAGTTTAAAAGTACAAGGTTTAGAGCCAGTCCTTCTATTGTTGTCATTACAAACTTCTGAGTTGATTACACCTGTGAGTTAAGATTCAAATAGCAGAGTCATGGCTCTCAGTTTGTGAGAGAACTTTCAAGATATTATTAATATATAAAGATAACAGTCCAGATTGTCTTCTATAGATAGGTGGTTTTCAAAAACGTCAGAAATCCACAAAATTTGAGATTTAAAGTTATTTATCTTTTGTTGAGACATATCTGCTCCTAACAGTTACCCTTTGGTAGATTTAATGAAGAATGTGAGCATCTCTACCTCTAGGTGAGGCAATACTTTGTTGCTAGGCAGCTACTACACAAAACTGCCTGTTTCATCTGCAGACTAATACTGTCCAGAAAAGGACAAAATATGCAGAATAGTTGACTGATAAACTCTGCCAAGACAGAGTGATCAGCCCTTCAAAATCTGCATTTCTAGAGTCTGTCAGTTGATTTTGGGCCAGAAGGCTGAAGACTTGAGCTCACATGTTGCTAACAGGGGACTGTGCTAGCAGAGATTTGTCTCCACAGCCTCTCAGGAAGCCGTGTTAGGCTTCCTATGTGTATAGATATTTGGTCATTCCCAGATTTCTGACGGGGTTGAAGACATTATAGTCTCATAGCCTATCAGGCTGTTTAACTCTAAATATACATATTTTATTGGATAATTATCAGATAGTATACAAGCTAGCCAAGATATAGATTTTAAGCCTTTCTTAAGCTGGAATGGAATGTTCTGTTTAACTGATATAGTGATGGACTGGGTGTTGAGTATATCATATGCTTTATAAATTGTAGAATGGTAATTGTACTCAATATATAAGTGAAAAGACTTTTTAACTGGACAAAAAGGGTGAAATGTTGTGGTTTGCCCTGAAGTTACTGTATTTTGATGCTAATTCCACTGCCCCAAGGACAGCTGCCTAGTCAAGGACTCAGAACTCAGGTGACTTCACCAGAACCACCTCTCCATTGAATTTGTAAAGTACTGGTGAGGGGCAGGTACAGGATAGAAGGAGGCCTGTCATTGGAGGAGAAGGAAGGATGGGCGGGAGAAAAGTTTGAAGGAAGAGGAGGAGATTAAGAGAGAGAAGAGAAGACAGAGAGAGGGGAGAAGCCATGGCAGGTGATGTTAAGATTCTGCTCTGTGTATTTACAGGTTGTTATTAATGTTCTCAAGGGATGGATGGTACTGGGCTTTGTATGTTGAAGTGAGCAATTATATCTTACCAATTGGATCTAAAAAAAAAAAAAAGGAGGTCAAAGGGATAGAAATTGGAAGGGAAGAAATCAAAATATCAGTATTTGCAGATGATATGATAGTGTACTTAAGTGACCACAAAAGTTCCACCAGAGAATGACTAGGCCTGGTAAACAACTTATCAGTGTCGGGTTATAAAATTAATTCAAACAAATCAGTAAACTTCCTCTACTCAACTCCTAAACATGCTTAGAATGAAATTAGGGAAATGACACCCTTCAAAATAGTCTCAAATATTATAAAATATCTTGGTGTGAGTTTATCCAAGCAAGTGAAAGAAAGATCTGTATGACAAGAACTTCACATTTCTGAATAAAGAAATTGAGGGAGGTTTCAGAAGATGGAAAGATCTCCCATGGATTGGCAGGATTAATATAGTAAAAAATGGCCATTTTGCCAAAAGCAATCTACAGATTCAATGCAATTCCCATCAAAATTCCTACTCAATTCTTTATAGAGATAGAAAGAGCAATTTGCAAATTCATTTGGAATAACAAAAGACACAAGATAGCAGAAAATATACTCAACAATAAAAGAACTTCTGGTGGAATCACCATCCTTGACTTTAAGATGTATTACAGAGCAATAGTCATAAAAACTGTATGGTATTGGTACAGAGACAGGCAGGTAGATCAGTGGAACAGAATTGAAGACCCAGAAATGAACTCACACACCTATGGTCACTTGATCTTTGACAAAAGAGCTAAAACCATCCAATGAAAGAAAGATGGCATTTTCAACATATGATGCTGGTTGAATTGGAGGTCAGCATGTAGAAGAATGCAAATCCATCCATTTTTATCATCATGTACAAAGCATAAGACCAAGTGAATCTAGGACCTCCATATCAAATCAGATACTCTCCAAAGTAAAGAAGAAAAAGTGGGAAAGAGTCTTGAACACACGGGCACTGGGGAAATTTTCTGAAAAAAAAAACACCAATGGCTTATTCTCTAAGATCACGAATCAACAATTGGGACCTCATAATTCTGTAAGACAAAGGACACTGTCAGTAGGAGAAAACAACAAGTAAACGATTGGGAAAAGATCTTTAACAATCCTACATCTGATAGAGAGCTAATATCCAAAATATACAAATAACTCAAGAAGTTAGACTCCAGAGAGCCAAATAAACCCATTAAAATGGGGTACAGTGATAAACAAAATATTTTCCACTGAGGAATATCGAATGACCAAAAAGCATCTAAAGAGATGTTCAACATCCTTAGTCATCGGGAAAATGGACATCAAAACAACCCTGAGATTGCACCTGACACCAGTCAGAATGGCTAAGATATAATTTCAGGTGACAGCAAATGCTGGCAAGGATGTGGAGAAAGAGGAACACTACTCCTTTATTGGTGGTATTGCAAACTAGTACAACCACTCTGGAAATCAGTCTGGAGGTTCCTTAGTAAATTGGACATTCCACTACCTTAGGACCCAGCTATAACTCTCCTGGGCATGTACCCAAAAGATGTTCCAACATACAACAAAGACACATGCTCCACTATGTTCATAGCAGTCTTATTTACAATAGCCAGAAGCTGGAAAGAACCCAGATGCCCTTCAACAGAAAAATGTATTCAAAAATATGGTACATCTACACAATGTAGTACTACTGAGCTATCAACAAACATGACTTCATGAAATTCATAGGCAAATGGAATGAACTAGAAAATATCATTCTGAGTGTGGTAACCCATTCACATAAAAACACACATGGTATGCACTCATTGATAAGTGGATATTAGCCCCAAACCTCGAATTACCCAAGATGTAATCCATAGACCACAGGAATCTCAAGAAGAAGTATAACCAAAATGCGGATATTCCTACTCCTTAGTAAAAGGAGAAAACATATCCACAGGAGGGGATATGGAAGCAAAGTTTAGAGTAGCGGCTGAATGAATGGCCATTCAGAGCCTGCCCCACATGTGGCCCATGTGGCATATATATATATATACCAAAACTTGATAAGATTGATGAAGCTAAAAAGTGTATGCTGAATGCGACTGGATATAGATCTCTCCTGAGACACACATCCAGAAAATGTCCAATACAGAAGTAAATGCTAGCAGCAAACCACTGAACTGAGAACAGAACCCCTTTTGCAGGAATTAGAGGAAGGACTGAAAGAGCTGAAGGAGCTTGCAATCCCTTAAGAACAACAATGACAACCAACCAGAGCTTCCAGGGACTAATGCTCTACCCAAAGACCATACATGGACTAACCCAGGACTCCAAGTGCATATGTAGCAGAGAATATACTTCTTGGGTCACCAGTGAAAGGGGAAGCCCTTGGTCCTGACAAGTTTGGACCCCCAGTGCAGGGGAATGCCTGGGGTAGGGGCGGAAAGGTGGGTGGATGCAGGGAACACCTGGTAAAGGGTAGGGGTAGGGGGAAGGGGGTTATGTACAGGAAACCGGGAAAGGGAATAACATTTGAAATGTAAGTAAAGAAATATATCTAATAAAAACAAAAACAAAAACAGAGTCACCAAGAAATGGGACTGTGGCCAGAATCAGTCAGTTCTCCCAGTGAAGCAAGTGGTTAGCCCTATCCTATGGACTGTTAACTAAAGCAGGTGTCCCAAATCTCAGCCTGGGATAGGAAGAGCAGCTTGCAGCTGAGCAATGTCACTGAGGTCTGAGGTTCTGACTGGAAGGTTTGAATGTGGAACTAGGATTGTGTCTGCCTCAACATAAAGGAGTGGACACTTGAGGTTTCATAACTAAATACTTTTACAGCAAAGTAGCCAGAAAAATAAATATGTATTTGTGTGAATATGTGTTTCTGTGTGTGTTTTTTGTTTGATTTTTCACAAAAAAATTTAAGACAAATGTCAAGAAAACAATAATATCTTCAAGTTTTTCATGTCCCTGTTTTATTACTTGTGAGTTTGGTGCTTCATGTTTTATGTTTCACTTTAGTTAAAGAAACAAAACTGGACTGTCAATCATTTTCAATTCTTCTCCAATCATTATATCTTTCAAGTGGCTAATTGTGCCACTTAACAGTTTACAGACAATTCAGAGCTCACTTGTACAAAACTAAGCAAAAGGTGCTGCTCTTTGAGTTTACATTTATAGGCATGCTGTTATCTATCCAAACAAACAAATAACAAACAAAAACCACCCATTGTGTGTTTGGTATCTGTTAATTACCCTCCTCCTTCCTCAATCACACTGGTAGGCCCCTTATCTACCATTAATGCTATGGTAACGATTATGACCAAACAGTTATGAACTTCTTGCCCACAGTCTTTTCGTGATGTTCAAGGAGGCAACGATATGCAGAAAGCATATACAAATGTGCCCTGTGAATGTGGTGATCATCTCTGGTAAAGATGACACCCTCTCATTAGAGATAAGATACAAACAGGTCTCAGCACCCTTGATATTTCTGTGGGCACTGTGATATAAACCTCCCAGATGAGGGAGAACTGTGGGTTTTCTAGAACAGAAGTAATGATGATTTGAGGGTAGATTGAAGTTAGTAATGTAGGAGAGAATCAAGGGTCCTCTCTGACATACTCTTTTAGGCATCATGCTTGTCAGTGCATCGTCAGTTCCCCTTCTACTCTTGAGCCATCTGCCATTTACCTGGGCTTGATTAACCACTGTCTCTTGATTTGAAGAAGAGGTTAATTTGATTTCATCATAAACAAGAACCAACGTGGAAAATCTACAATCAAATGAAAGTAAAGTTTATTGATAGATGTGAACATATTCTGAAAAGTGTGAGCTCATAGCAACAGATTATTGAAATCAAATAATCTTTTCCATCTTCTGTTTATTCTGTTACTAATATTGATTTGTTACTATCACTGGTATTATTATTATTATTGTTGTTATTATGATTATTCTGTTATATGAGGTCTACCCTTTCTACCTTCTATCCCTGTGAATTGTCTAAAGTATTCAGCATGTGAAGCATCACTAAATTTGAAACTTCAGTAGCAATGTGTGCACAGCAAGCTTTAAACAAAGGCCTATTGATGCAAAAACCAGCTTTCACAGTAAAAAGAATAAAAGACAACATATTCTGGAAACATTTTGAATGACCATGCCTCCACATTCAATGTATAACGAGTTTTTTTGGAGTTTTGAAGTACCTAGAAATTCATAAATCAAGAAATTTCCATCATCCATTGTTGGTGTGTCAGAGAGGTCTTTGCAGAAAGATGGGAGAAGACATTCTGAGCCTTCAGGTTAGGGGAAGTGAGTGGTTGGCTATGTTCATAGATTTCATGAAGTTTTTTTCTATTAATCAAATCTATTAATGTTAGTTCTGACACAGGTTACTTAGAGGACTAGAGCTAACTTCTAAGATAATTGGTCTCAAGGCCCAAACCATGTCACCACTTCTCTGTAGTTTGAAGCAGTCTTTGCTGAAACCCTTTCTTTCTAGGAATTCTCATCACAAATGCAATGGCAAAATTCATAGAAAAAAACACGTTATTTCAGCTCCAAAAATCATTATAGTCTGCAAATGAACTAGATGTCATTCGATAATATACATCAAAATTTCTAAAATTTCTATCTCCTTGAATCCCATGACTTCATACATAGAATGTCTTTCTTAGTATTTATGAAAGTATGTTTTTTCTAGTTTTAAAACTCAGAACAACAAAATGCTATAAAAGAAAAAGAATGTTCAGCAGTGGAACATTATCTAATTAATTTATGCCATACATAAATTATTGATAAATATGTAAGGCTTAAGATATCTTGAGATCAATATATGGAAAATGAAGAAATGCTTGTTATTTATTAGAAAAATTACTATCAGAAACATGTATGAAATTGGTGTAGTCGTGTACAGCTGTAAAGCTAAGGCAGAAAAGTGTTACTCCAGAGGTGTGTGAGTGTGAGAGCAGCTGGTGGTCCACAGGAAGGTACAGCTACATCAAAACAACAACCACAACAACCACAAAAACAAACAAGTCAAAAACACAACACTGGAAGAAACCCAAACTGAGGAATGGGTCTGTAGCTCTGGGGAGGAATATTTGCTGATATTCCAGTATCATGAAAACATCTGCATATGAAATGACATCAATGTTCATAGATTCTTCCATTTATAATTAAAAAGGTAGAAGAGTGTAAAGGAAGACTTTATCAGTGGAAATGTGAATTCTTTAAAGGCATTGCTAATAATAATTAGAAGCAACTAGCATGATTCAAAATCATGAGTTAAATATAAACATAATAGCATAAGAAAAAATTTCCAACAGTCTGTTAAAAATTTGCAAGTAGAGGATCTTCAGTCCCTCTTTTTCCTAGTAGTTTTGCTAATGACACTTGTTTTGCTCTCTCTGAAGGAGTATTCTTGTTCTTAAACATCAAATATCATTTATGGATATTTCATTGGTAGCATATGGAACAATATGTTCCTTCTTTGCTCTCAGAGTGAGCTTTCAAAAGTAATTTCCTCTTTCACTTTGGTCAAGAGGAGGGGCAGAAGATCTTGAGGTTGAGTATTACACAGAGAAATGTTAGTTCTGCCTTTCGTCTTGGAGCCTCTTACAGTATACAGACCAGGAGAGGTAAACATTTCCCCAATTGGGGGATCCATTCCTTCTACCAGCATCACTTCAGTGTAGAGACCAAGGTAACAATAACCGCACTATTGATTTTCTATAAAATGATCAAATATATTCCAGAGAATTGTACATAATGTAACATGAGAGTGGGATTGATGCGGGAAGCCCTATTGGTTGTGTTAGATCATGTTAACACTGGCAGCACGAGAAAATTGTAATTCTGCACTGGTGATCTTCTTTTTGAGTAGGCTGGGAATAATTATTTGTGTACTGTGAAATTAAGGTAGAGGAATCTATGGAGTACATGAGTCTTTAACTGTGCTAAATGTTTATATACTATCCATCTGAAAGATGTGCTAATAGGATCCAAGTAAAATGGTCAGCGTGTAAATATACTTTTACAGCAGCCTGACTGAATACCTGAGTTTGATTCCTGAAACTCACATGAAGGTGGGTAAGAGAACTCACTTTGTAAAGTTGTTTTCTGGACTCATGCAACTTGGATTGGGCACACCTATCCCAAGAGCAACATTAATAAAAAAATTTGAAAAATAATTCTGTAATTGAAGGATTCTTTCTTTTGTTAAGGAATAAGGCAAAAGAAGATTCACTTCAGAAAACTTCATACATTAAAAATCTAGAAAAGAATGCATGTGCAGCTTGTTTTATTGTCTTCTGGTTCTCAGCTGAGTTATTAATGTGAGGAAAAGGCCAGTTACAAATGCTTACTGTTTATTAATGCATTATGTTATTGTTGTTTTTATGTTATATGTGACATGACTGTGTACATGGAATGATTTTGGATTGAAACTTAATATTGTATCTTCTATGCCTCTCTCTGTTGCTCCCACACCCCACCAAGCAAAGTCCCCTTTCTACTTTCCTGGTTGCTGCAGTTACTAAAAATTACAAAGCATTTCTGTAGACTTTGAATCAGGAGCTCCTGATGAGATGGCCTGGATTGGATTATCTGACTCAAGAGGATCTTTTCTAGTTAAATACATTTACCAGGCTTAAGCATGGAGGGGAATGTGTAGATAGTGGCTGGGTGGAGAGGTTGGAGATCTGAGCTGATTGGGCCTCAACCCAAGAGATATTTAAGTGTCTTAGATCACTTGCAGAAGTGTATGGGGAACTCTGAGAGTCATGTATATATGTAAAAAAAGACTGTAATATCATTCAATATTAATATATTTATCAAAATATGCAAATAATTTCAAAGCAACATTTTTATTTATTTCTAAGGCTTTGAGACTTTGTTATTTGCATAATTTTTCAATGATTTTCACTGATACCAATTTTACCTAACATTTTTATGTGCTGAATAATTTGAACCAACAGCCTGTGTTAATATCAGAATGACTTAGTAGTAAATTTTTAATTCTTTTCATATTTACTAGAAATTGTTGTTGCCATTAGAATTGTAAACCATTTTAATACAAGTCTGCAAAGGGAAATCACCTCCAATGGAAATCGGGGTCATTCCATGTCAGGATGTTTGGATCATTAAGGGAATTAGACAGACCCCACCTTTCCCAACCTTCTGTATTATCAGTCCATGTACCTTCCTAAAGGTGGATATTTTAACATTTTCTTTTAGAAACCACTCAGGAACATATTTTAACAGAGAACATACTCTACATACTCCCAAGATGAGTGAGCAGGAGGTCATTTTCTCCACTGTGAGATTTCATGAGTCTTCAGGGTTACAGAACCAGGTGAGGCCTGAGGAGACTCAGCGGTCCAGAAAAGCTGGCCCCAGAGGTAAGTGTTTTAAGTGTCTAAAATCACTTTTAAAATGTATTTTAAACTTAATAATTTAAAAATATCCTACTGGCTTTATTGAAATGTATAATGTTCCATTTCATCTGGGCTTGGTTAAGCACCAGGGTGAGAGGTAAGAAAAGAGTATTGATTGGAGGATAATTATGTACAAAATTGTGAAAAAATAAAGCAAGATTTAAAATAAAAAGAAACAGAAAGAAAAAATATAACCCTATGTCTACTTCTCGGATGTTTGCTTGTAAAGGAATAAATCAGATTTGCTGATTAGGATAATGTCAATGTGTAAGAAAAATTTATTGGGAATCAAGAAGTGAGAAGGCATTTGGAGGTTTTCTTATTATTTAGTCTAATTAAGAAGGATTCCAAAACCTTTAAACCTAACAGTGCTTAAAAATACATGAAATGTTCTAGAGAAACGAACTCTTAGGAAATAAAACTTAGGCGTTAGAAACAATATTTTCACTTTCAAAGAAAGTGTTTTAATTGTCATAAATATCCAAACATTAATGCTAACAGACAACTATGGTCTGAAAAAACACAAAAAAGTTCTAGAGGAACAAAATTCTAAGGAAATGAAGCTTATGCATTAGAAACAATACTTTCACTCTCAAAGAAAGCATCATAATTGTCATAAATATCCCAACATCTAATGCAACTAGCCAAGAATTGTCCATCAAATTAGGAAGTTTCCTCCTGAGAATAAAGTTGCAGATGAAGGGAGAGGGGATGAGAGGATTAGATTGTGTGGGGATGACTAAACTCCAGTGTGAATTCCCAAAATTATCAAAGAATAATTTGGTTTATTAATGAAACTGAGGAAATCTCAATTTTTACTCTTTTTTACTTACTCTGCACAAGCTACTGCTACAGCTGTGCTCCAAGCTGAGATCTTTTTCTTTTTTGTAGTGGTAATTAGAGGCATGAGTGTCAGATTCCAAATGCCTTAGATACACCAAAATATTTAGTATTATATTGAGCAATTTGAAATTACAGGGAAAAATAGAGAGTTGAGGACCAGAGCAGCTGTGGTTCTCTACCAGTTCTCAGGAACATCCATACCTCTTTATTTCCTCTCCATGCTAAGTTAACTTTCTTGGTGGACTGCATGCCCCTGCTTGGTATCTTGTACTTGGATTGCATCTATGCCTCTAGTGATTTCTGTAGAAGGTACTTTTGTTCATATAGAACTGGGTGAGGGCACATGCCTATCATCTAGCGCTAGGCTGAGTCAGGAGGATTCACAGTACAGGACAACCATTGTTCAAACTTTTGTGAGACTTCATACCTATATGATTTCTTGAGTGGCTACATTTTAGGTAGAAATGTACAATTTTGAGAGCACATTTTCAGTCAGTTCAGATCATAGACTTGTATAAAATTCCCCTTGTTTCCATGCTACACAAATTGTAATTAGTACTGAGGGGTGGTCTTTTCATGGAGAATTTCTTGCTTTGTTTTGTTGATTTAAGTGTGTTCAGTCCCCTGTCAGCTCATTGTGATAGCTCTCGGAATCCTCTGTTCCCTTCGGCTGGTTATCGCTGCTGTGTTGGTGACAAACAGTGAGTAATTGAGATACATCTTTTTTGAACTTGTGCCTAAAAAGTAGCTTTAGACATGAAACATGCAGTTTTACACTCTATCCTTTATCCTGATTGAAATCACTGGATGAGACAGAATCTCTGGACATTAGTGTTTTTTTCCTGATATACTGTAGTGTCTGTTCTCTTTCCTAACTAATCTGTTAGATCTGGGGCTCTTGGGAGTTGCCTTGTTCAGTCATGTTTTTGGTTATGTACTTTCTGAGGACTTGGTGATAGTCTTTTTTTCTGATCTCATGTGATTGTTAATCTTACATAAATATTTTATGAGAGACCACTATGCAAAGAACCGGTGTCCTTATTTTCCTATTTCTTCTATATACATTGAGGTTATGCTTAAGTCACAAGAGTTCATTTGTACAGAGGAATTAAATATTAAAGTTTATTGGATTACTCCACATTGACAGAGGAAATCACTTCCAGGCTGTACTAAAACATAGCTATGTATGTGGATATATTGCATTCCATATTCCCCGAAAAGAATTGTGCTATTTCTTAACATATTTAGTTCATATTTTCATGGTGTGTTAACTATTTATTGAATATTTTACTTAGGTTATAATGTGTAAATTTGTGCTTCAAAGAATGAAGTGAATGGAAGTTACTTCCACCAAAAATTTTCAGTTGTATTATTTACTTTACATGCAACTTACCTTTTAGAAAATTGATGTATCTGTTTCTATAGTGAATTAGTTGAAGTGCTAATTTATAAATGTTAAAGTACCAATGAAAGTAATGATATGTATTGGCTGCCAACATGAAGCTTTTGTCTATTCTTAAATTTTAATATATACTCTTATAAGAATTATTGATATTATATCTGTGACTAATTTAGTTTTTCAGTATACTCAAGAAAAACATGAACTGCAGGAAACTCTAAACCACCACCACAATTGCAACGCCATGCAAAGTGACATTGACTTAAAGGAAGAAATGCTGAGAAAAAAGTCAATAGAGTGTAGTCTAGGCAATGATCTTCTGGAATCGCTCAACAGAGAACAGAACAGATGGTACAGCAAAACCAAGGCTGTCGTAAAATCCTCACAGCACACAGGTATGTAGTCGAATGAGGAATGTGAATACAGAACGACATTAGTAGCCACTGTTTCTTCTCTGGAAGCTTTGAAGTCCAACCAACAACTTAAGATGCTGGTGATCTTTGGGTTAATCATTTGGGGTATCCTTATGTCTGACACTGACTCTTACTGCTCCATGGAAATGAGTTACAAACCACTACCCCTGAAAATTTGATTGTTTCTTTGGGAAAATTTTAGTCTACAACTTTGTTGCTGACAGGACATTGAACTTTTTTCAATATGAGTGTATTTATCACCTAGTTATGCTAAAATGAACTTAGAGCATTTACAAAGATAAAGTTTTAAAAATAATTTGCATATGTGTGTGTGTTTTGTGTGTGTTTATGTATATGTGTGTACCTGTTTACATCTGACATTTTTTTGAGAGAGTTGGCCTGTTTGTAACAAAGCAACCCTTTCTGTAGCAAACAGGAGAGCTTCAACATGGTGTGCATGCAGTGCAGCTATGTGAGTGACAGTGACTGAAGCTAATATATTTAAAATTGCTACATTACAAAACATGTGACAGAAAAAATTCTAAAAACATATTTGACGTATTCCAAACCAATGGAAAATATTTTGTTTCATTACTTTAGAATGACTTCATTGTCTGAAAAGGGTAGCATAGTGATTTAATTATTATGAATATGTGGTTGTGGGAGGGGGATTATAACTTTCTGGACAATCCAGACATTCCAGAAAATTTCAGGCCACTATGAGGACCACAAGGCTATCTCTTCACAGAAAAATGAAGGTTGGAGAAAAAGTTTGTTAGTAAAGAATGGCCATTCCCAGCACCTCACTAAACAAAATATTCATATTGAAGTGACTTTGACACCAAAAGTGCACACCATTTAAAATACTCAAATTGAAATATTTGGCATGTGGTCATACCATTGAAGGCATCAACATAATCTCAAAAATAGACTATGAACAAAAAAAACCTTCCTTTATATGTCTCTTATTTTTCTTAAGATAAGAGCATGCAGCACAGACCATGGAACAATGCTAAGAGCACAATATTATGTAGATCATTGTGGGGATAATACACTAGATCTGCAGATCTAGTAATCTACAGATCCAGAATTCTGCCATCAGTTTAGCTGTCTCTGAGTAGCACATGTTCATTTCTTCTTTTCTAGCCCCTGGTATCTTACAAGCTTCTGCTTCATAGAGTTGGGCTGCTTTAGAAACCTGATCTGCATGGAATCATAAGGTTGTTCCATCCTCAAGTTCATCCATATCAACCATTTGGGTTTTAGTGTAAAAAATGATGTAATTCTCCAGTGAAGGGTGACTTGGAGCTCACTGTATACGTAGAACTGGGCTGTATTTCACTGCTTAGCCTTGGATGGCCTTAAAATAGTGATGACCCTACTGCCTCTCTCTTTGGAGTGCTCAGGTTATAGGCATAAGTCATCGTGCTGGGCTGATTCATTTCCCTTTAAAGGATGAATTGTATACTTTTGTGTGCTCATGCTACATTTTCTCTACTGATTCATCCATGATCAACACATAACCTATTTTTTTTTTGTATCTCTACGGTTACAAACAATGTCATAAAGAACATGGGTGTGCAAGGGTCTCTGGGCATTTTAGAATCTCAATTTATGAGATCAGTGGGATTTTACTCCCCCCCACAGGCTTAATAAATATATTGATCTGTCAACAGAATACCAGAAAGTAATAAGTTTAACCATTTATCTTCTCTGTTGTAGGCAGTGAAATTGAAACATACTGGTTCTGCTATGGTATAAAATGTTATTATTTCATCAAGGATGGAAAATCGTGGGATGAATGTAAACAGACCTGCCAGAATTCCAGTTTATTCCTTCTGAAGATAGATGATGAGGATGAACAGGTACTGTAGACACTTGCCCCTTTACTCTCTTAGAATCTGTATCTAACCATGAGTTACTCAATCCAGATTTGTTTTTAATTGTATATGGTTTACCTGTAACATGTTCAAAACTGTGGGATTCAGGTCTGTTAAGAGGAGCCTCATTACTACAGAGACACTTGTATCTTTCAGTCTTATACCTTTCTCATATGTTACAAGAGAATATCTCAGAAAGCACATCTTTCGCTGATGAAGTTCAACCCTTTGTTATGGTACATCCTGTGGCTGACAGTTTTTTATTTACTTAGAGTGCCAAAAAAACCCCACTTTCTTGAGTTTGCTCTTTGGAATGTGGAAGTGAGGATGCCTAAGATGAGTAATCAGATGACAATAGGGAAAGTAGCTGAGCTCTGGGCCTCTCTGTAAAATGAGATGATATGACAAATGTGGAATTAAATGGTTGACCAGTTAGCTCCATGGAGATTTTCACTGAAATTGCCCATATCTTTACAGCATTGTATTCTTATGTTTTGACAAAAAACATATCCATTTTAAAAATCACTATTTAAAAGAAAACATGGTTTTCAAGATTTTGACATTCATGTTTAAATTATTACTAATCAAATCTCTTAAAATATTAAGAGTATACTTTTTTTAGAGGAATGATTTCAGAATCACTTTGATTCCTTGGTATTCATAACATGGTACAATATTTAGACAAAAATTTAATACATGGTTAAAGAACAACATAAGATTTTTAAAAATTTTCTTATTTTTTCCATCTTTATTAAATTGGGTATTTCTTATTTCCATTTCAAATATTATTCCCTTTCCTGGTTATAAAAAGATTTTAATGTCAAGAAATACACTAATTTCCACTTGATACAGTAACCATAACCAATTTTTAATGTCTATTATTATTATTATTATTATTATTATTATTATTAGTGTAGTAGTAGTAGTACTGGTAGTAATAGTAGTAGTAGTATTTTACTTATTAATTTCTCACTGACTCCCTCCTGGTCACTTCCTCCCATAATCTATATCCCATTTCTCTTTCTCCTCTGATAAGGTGGTGGGCCCCAAGGTTTCCTAGTACCCTGGCACATCAATTCTCCATGACGCTAGCTGCATCTTTTACCACTGAGTTAGAACAAGGCACAGCCCATTTAAAAGAACATAAGCCATGTACAGCCTTCAGTTTTTGAGATTGCCCCATCCCACTTGTTCTGGACCCCTAAGAAACACCACACTTCATTTGTGCATGGAAGCCTAGGTTCAGCCCCCTGTATTTTCTTTGTTTTGTGGTTCTGACTCTGAATGCCACAGGGGTCCAGGTTTCTGTTGGTCTTTCTGTGGCATTCCTGTTCCCTTCAAAGCCCACCATCTTTTCAAATATTCTTCTGTAAGTCCCCAAGATCTATCCACCGTTTGGCTATGGGCATCTGTGTATGTATGATTCAGCTGCTAGAGGGATCCTCACAGATTACACACAGAATCCTGTCTGCAAGGATAGCAGAGTAACCTTAATGGTGTCAGAGATTGATGCTTTTCCATGGGATGTATCTCAAGTTGAGCCAGTTATTGGTTGGCTGTTTCCTCAGTCTTTGTTCCATCCCCAAACACTGCATTTCTTGTAGACAGGGTAAGTTTTGGGTCAAAAGTTTGAGGGTATGTTGGTGTGCCTATCATTCCCCAGGGGTTTTTTATTGACCACAGTATGCAGACTCCCTAGGCTGCATTTAGTCACAGTTAAGGATAACCCTGTTGATTCTTGTGTGCTTCCCATATCACTGGATTCCATCTTTTCATGGAGATGTCCCCTACACTGCCCCCATCAGTTGCAGATTTCCATTCATTATCATTGCCATCAGGAAATCCCTTCCTCCCCTCCTCATACCCAATCTCGAACCCACACTATGTTCATCATCCCCTCTTCCATGCAGTTCTCCCTCTCTCAGCCTTTTGACCATTTAATTCCTGCTTTTAAGTGAGATTTATGCATCCTTGCTTGTGCCTTCTTGCTGTCCATCCACTTGCGTGTATGGAGTGTATAGCATGGGCATCCAAAATTTATAGTTAATGTTCACTTATAAGTGAATACATACCATGTAAACTCTTTTGGGACTTGCTTATCTTACACAGGATGAAATTCTCAAGTTCTATTCATTTTTACCCGCAAAATTCATGATGTTTTTGGTTTTCAGAGAGGAATAGTATTCCATTGTTAAAATGTACCACATTCTTTATCCATTCTTCAGTTGAGGGACATCTAAGTTGTTTCCACTTTTTGGCTATTAAAATCAAACTGCTTTGAACATATCTGAGCAAGTGTCTCTTTTGAGGGAAGGTGGAACATCTTTTGGGTATATGCCCAGGAGTTGTATAGAGAGTTTTCTAAGAAACAAACAAATTGATTTCTAAAGTGTTTGTAAAAGTGTGCCCTCCTACTAGCAATGGAGGAATGTTCCCTTTTCTCCACATTCTTGGAGCATGTGCTATCCCTTCAGTTTTTAATCTTAGCCAGTCTTTTTGGTATAAGATGGGATCTCAGAGTTGTTCTGATCTGAATTTCCCTGATGGCTAAGGACTTTGAACTTTTACTAGTATATTTGTTTGCCATTCATGCTTTCTCTGTTGAGATTTCTTGTGTTTAGCTCAGGCATAGAAGTTGTAATAGAAGAAACTGATTTGTCTGTGAAACAAAATGCCAACTCTAAAATATTCTTGCCTTAATTGTGAGTTCAAGGAAAGGGCTTAGGTACATAGTGAGACTTGGTCTAAGAAACACAGTCCCAAATCCCAGATCTCAGGACACCTGAAATATTTATATAAAAAAGTGATTGAGCTGACATAGTATTGATATAATCTGCTACCAGTAGTAAGTCACTAAAGAAATGGTAGGACTGACCATTGGGAAGACATCAGAGAATGTCATAGAAATGCAGGGAACTTTTCGTGCTTGTTCTGTCATCTAACTGACAGAAATTTCATCATAAGGTGTGCTCTTTCCTTTATAGAAGTTCCTTCAGCAACAGCTTATTCCAGACAATTACTGGATTGGATTTTCATATGATAAAGAAAAAAAGGAATGGGCATGGATTGAAAATGGACCATCTAAACTGTGAGTTTCTGAACACTTCAGACTCTTCCCACTGGTGTGGGGATTGGGAGGAATGTGTGCAAAGGCTTTTCTCTCCTTTTACATGACTTTACTAATTTTCTATGAGCTCATGGGTAAAGAAAATTTGCATAAGGAAGTCTCTGAGCAGATTTTAAAAAGGGAATATGTATGGTCAAGGAACTGAGCAAAATTGAGTTAATACTGCATACATCTCAGAATTGTGTCTTCTACGTTGCAAAGGGCACTAGAAAGTCAACAATTTGAGATGATGTGAAGTGACTCAATGATCTTGACGGATAAAATGGGTGTGAGTCTCTGAGACATTCATGTGACTTTTTTTATTGATGGTAGCTTATATAATTGGTGGTTATTTATAAATATAAGAACATGTTTATATACACCTAAACCTTCCATTTTAATGTATTGTGGAAATCTCAAATTCTTTTGCTAATTTTTAATCTAATAGAAAGCTGTTCACTGATTATCTTTATTAACTATATTTTTTCTGAATTATTTCATATACATAAAATTTGTATGATCATATCACCCTATACTACTATTAAAAGCTCTTTACATGTGTTGTGCTAACTCTTTGTAAGGTAATGTTCATAGGTACGTGGTTGTAGTTTATTCACTGGAAAAAGGAAACTCACAGTGGCCACACCCTCAGTAAAGAATTGAATCTCCCATATAAAGAAAAAAACTAGTATGTAAATGTGTACACTCTCAAGATTTGCATTTTGATACTAATTAGCTTTTGTCTAGCAAAACTTTTCCCCATTGTACTAGATTTGTAGTTGCAATAGGCTATGAAAATTATATAAAAGGAAGTTAGGGGTGCTACAAAACTTTGTTGCAAATAATGGTACCAGATTTGTTATTGCAATTGGCTTCATCTATAAAATTTTTTTAAAAGGAAATTAGTTGTGTTGCAGTACATGGTTGCAAATAATTTGCCATCTGGTGTTCGATCAGAAAATATAATTTCAGACTGCTCCTGGAGTGACCCAGTTCCACAGCGCTCTGTACCCAGATCCTGTGACAGAGAGAGTGGGACTCTCAGAAGTGTTGAGAATCCTGAGAGCACAGTTGAGAACACCACTTCTGCTCACATTCCTGGCTCAAGAGAGACCCACCTGGAGCCCTCTGGACACAGGCACCAAGGAACAGTCTGGAATAGGATCTTTCTAGTATCTGCCTATTTTAGAGCTGATTCTGACACACTGCTCTCTGTATCCAGATCTCACTGAGAGAAAACTAGTCTCCAGGAGTGCTGACACATAGTCTTGCAGGAGGTTCAAGCCATTTTCAGAGACAGCAAGACCAGGTAAAACCAGAGATAATTATATGACGAGATGCAAGTGTAGCAACCTAAGAAATAGAAACCAAGACCACGTGGCATCATCAGAGCCCAGTTCTTCCACCAAAAACAAATACTGGATATCCGAACACAGAAAAGCAGGATTTGGATAAAAACTCACATCTCTTGATGATGATAGAGGATTTCAAAAGGACATAAATATCTCCCTTAAAGAAATACTGGACAACAGATATAAACAAGTAAAAGCCCTTAAAGAGGAAACATGAAAATCCCTCAAAAAATTACAGGAAAGCACATTCAAACAGGTGATGGAAATGAACAAAACCATCCAGTAAATAAAAACAGAATGAGAAACAATAGAGAAATCACAAAGGGTGACTACCCTGGAGATAGCAAACCTAGGAAGAAAGCATAAGTATCAATGCAAGCATAACCAACAGAATACAAGAGATAGAAGAGAGAATCTCAGGGACAGAAGATATGATAGAAAATGTTGATACAACAGAAAGAATTGTAAAACACAAAAAGCTCCTGAACAAAAACATCCAGGAAATCCAGGACACAATGAGAAGATCAAACTAAGGATAATAGAAATAGAATAGGGCAAAGATTCCCAATTTATAGAGGCAGTCAATATCTTTGACAAAATTATTGAAGAAAATTTCCTAAAACTAAGTCAAGAGATTCCCATAAACATACAAGAAGCCTACATAACTCCAAATTGATTGGACAAGAAAAGAAATTACTCCTATTACATAATAGTCCAAACACCAAATGTGCAAAACAAAAGAATATTAAAAGCTATAAGGGAAAAAGCTCAATAACATATAAAGGCACACGCATCAGAATTATACCACAATTTTCAACAGAGTCTATGAAAAGCCAAAGATCCTGTGCAGACATCATACAGACACTAAGAGAACACAAATGCCAGCCCAGGCTACTGTATCCAGCAAAACTCTCAATTACCATAGATGTAGAAACCAAGATATTCCATGACAAAACCTAAGTTTCACAATATCTTTCCAAATGCCAGCCCCACAAAGGAAAATAAATGGAAAACTCCAACACAAGGAGGGAAACTATCCACTAATTTTCTTGCAACAAACTCACAAGAAAAGAGTCACACAAACATAATACTACCTCTGACAACAAAAATAGCAGGAAACAACAATCACTATCCCTTAATATTTCTTAACATCAGTGGGATCAATTCCCCAATAAAAAGGCATAGACTAATAGACTGTATACGAAAGAGGACCCAGCATTTTGCTGTATACAGGAATCACCTCAGTGACAAAGACAGACAGTGTCTCAGAGTAAAAGACTGGAAAACAATTTTTTAAGCAAATTGTTCCAAGAAAAAAGCTGGAGTAGCCATTCTAATATCAAATAAAATCGACTTTTAACCAAAAATTATCAAAAAAGACCATGATTGACATATCACAATCACCAAAGGAAAAATCCAGCAAGATGAACTCTTAATCCTGAATATCTATGCTCCAAATGCAAGGGCACCTACGTTGATAAAAGGAAACATACTAAAGCTCAAGGCACATTACACTTCACACAATAACAGTGGGAGACTACAACACACCACTCACAACAATGGACAAATGAGGGAAATAGAAAATAAACAGAGACACAGTTAAACTAACAGAAGTTATGAAGCAAATGATTTAACAGATGTCTATAGACAATTTCATTCTAAAACAAAAGAATATACCTTTTTCTCAGCACCTCATGGTACCTTCTCTCAAATTGACCATATAGGCAGTCTCTAAAGAGGCTTCAACAGATATACGAAGATTGCAATAATTCCATGCATTCTATCACATCACCATGATCTAATAAGGCAGGTCTTCAATAACAACAAAAATGACAGAAAGGCCACATACATATGTAACTTAACAATGCTCTACTCACTGAAATATTTGTCAAGAAAGAAATAAAGAAAGAAATTAAAGACTTTTGCATTTAATGAAAATGAAGGCACAACATATAAAAACTTATGGAACACAAGGAAAGCAGTGCTAAGAGGAAACGCATAGCTTAGAGTGGCACCAAAAAGTTAACTGGAGAGAGCATATACTAGCACCTTGACAACACACCTAAAAGTTCCAGAACAAAAAGAAGGAAATACACCCAATAGGAGTAGATGGAAGGAAATAATCAAACTCAGGGCAGAAATCAACCAAGTAGACACAAAAAGAACTTTACAAAGCATCAAAAAAACCTGAATCAGATTTTTTGAGAAAATCAACCAAATATGTAAATCCTTAGCCAGACTAACCAGAGGGGAAAGAGTATCCAATTAACACAATCAGAAATGAAAATGAAGACAGAAAAACAGAATCTGAGGAAATTATAAAAAAAATCAGTTCCTACTGCAAAAGCCTATACTCAACAAAACCTGAAAATCTGGATGAAATGGACAGTTTTCTAGACGGATATCAGGTACTAAATTTAAATCAATATCAGATACATCATCTAAACTGTTCTATAACTCCTAAAGAAATATAAGCAATAATTAAAAGTATTTCAACCAAAAACAATGCCCAGGGCCAAGTGGGTTTAGTACAGAATTCTATCAGAACTTCATAGAAAACCTAATACCAATACTGTCCAAATTATTTCACCTAAGGAAAGTAAAGGACCACTACCCAATTCCTTCTAAAAAGTCACAATCATGCTTGAATTTAAACAACACAAAGACCCAACAAACAAAGAATTACAGAAGAATTTCCCTTATGAATATCAATGAAAAAAAGAACCTCAATAAAGTACTCACAAACCAAATCCCAGGACACATCAAAATGATCATCCATCATGATCAAGTACATTTCATCCCATGGATGCAGGGATGTTTCAATGTATTGCAATCAATCAACTAATTTCACTGTATAATAAACTTAAAAAAAACCCATGATAATCTTATTAGATGCTGAGAAAACATTTGACAAAATTCAATACCCCTTTATATTAAAAGTCTTGGAAAGATCAGGAATTCAGGACCCATATCTAAACATCATAAAAGCAATATACTGCAAAGCATTAGCCACCATTAAACTAAATGTAGAGAAACTTGAAGCAATCCCACTAAAATCAGTGACTAGACTAGGTTGTCCACTCTCTCCCTAAGTATTCAATATAGTATTTCAAGACCTAGCAGAACAATCAGACAACTAAAGGAGGTCAAACGCATACAACTTGGAAAGGCATAAGTCAACATATCAGTATGTGCTGTTGTCATGATAGTATACTATAGTGAATGCAAAAATTCCCCCAGATAACTACTAATCCTGATAAACAACTTCAGGAAAGCTGCTGGATATAAAATTAACTCAAACAAATCAGTAGCCTTCCTTTATTCAAAGGATAGACAAGCTGAGTAAGAAATATGGGAAACGACATCCTTCACAACAGTCACAGATAAATAAAATAACTCACGTGATTCTAACCAAGCAAGTATGACAAGTCGCTGAAGAAAGAAATTGAAGAAGTTTCAAAAGATGGAAAGACATGCCATGCTCATGGATTGGCAGGATTAATATTGCAAAAATGGCAACCTTGCCCAATGCAGTCTACAGATTCAATGCAGTCCCCATCAAAACTCCAACTCAATTCTTCATAGAGTTAGAAAGAGTAATTTGCAAATTCATTTGAAATAACAGAAACCCAGAATAGCTAAAACTATTCTCAACAATAAAAGAACTTCCCTTTTGTTGTTAGAGCAATAAAACCCTGACGTCAAGCTGTATTACAGAGCAATAATGATAAAAACTGTACGGTATTTGTACAGAGACAGGCAGGTAGATCAATGGAATAGAACTGAAGATCCAGAAATGAACCCACACACTGATGGTCATTTGATCTTTGTCAAAGGAGCTAAAACCATCCAGTTAAAAAAGATAGCATCTTCAACACATGGTTCTGGTTCAACTAGAGGTCACCTTGTAGAAGAATGCAAAAAATACCATTATTATCACCCTGTGTAAAGCTTAAGTCCAAGTGAATCAAGGACCTCCACATGAAACCAGATATAGTGAACCTAATAAAAGAAAAATTGGGGAAGAGCCTTGAACACGTAGACACTGACGAAAATTTCCTGAATAAAATTTCAATGGCTGATTTTCCAAGATCAAGAATGGACTAATGGGACTTCATAAACATGCAAAGTTTCTGTAGTACATATGACACTGTCATAAAAACAAAGCAACAACCAACAGATTGGGAAACAATATTTACCAATCATACATCTGATGGAGGTTTAATATATAATATATATAAAGAACTCAAGAAGTTAGACTCCAGAGAATCAAATAAACCTATTAAAAATGGGTACATATCTAAACAATGCATTCTCGGCTGAAGAATATCGAATGCCTGAGAAGTACCTAAAGAAATGTTCAGCATACTTAGTAATCATGAAAATGCAAGTCAGTCAGAACAACCCTGAGATTCCACCTCACAGCAATCACAGTAGCTAAGATCAAAAATTCAGTGAAAGTAGATACTACAGAGGTTGTAGTGAAAGAAGAGCAATCCTCCATTGATGGTAGGACTGCCATGTGCTACGACCACTCTGGAAATCAGTCTGGCCTTAGAAAATTTGACATAGTACTAACTGAGAACCAAGCTATACTACTCCTGGGCATATATTGAAGCATATGTTGAAGAGGTGCTCCAACATATAACAAGGACACATGCTCCACTATGTTCACTGCAGCCTTGTTTATACTAGCCAGAAGCTGGAAAGAACACAGATGCATCCTCAACAGTAGACTGAATACAGAAAATGGGGTACATTTACCCTATTGGGTACTATTCAGCTATTAAAATAATGACTTTATGAAATTTATAGTCCAATGGATTGAACTAGAAAATGTCATCCTGAGTGAGGCAACCCAATTACAAAATGATACACATGGTGTATACTCATTTGTAAGTGTATATTAGCCCAATATCACTGATTACACAAGATACAATCCTCTGACCACATGAAGGTCAAGAAGAAGGACAAGCAAATTGTGGATGCTTCAGTAATTCTTTGAAGGGGAAACAAAAATATTCAGAGGAGGAAATACTGAGACAAAGTTGGGAGCAGAGACTGAAGGAAAGGCCATCTAGAGACTGCCTAACTTGGGGATACAGCTACCAAACCCAGACAATATTGCTGATGCCAAGAAGTACATACTAACAGGAAGCTTTCTTCTGGGATGCTATGACAGAGCATGACAAATACTTGCAGCCAACTACTGCACTGAGAACAGGGTCCCCAATGGAGGGGTTAGAGAAAGGATTGCAGGAGCTAAATGGGTCTGCAACTCCATAACAACAACAATATAAGCCAACATGACCTCTCAGTGAATAAACGACCACCCTAATTGTACACCTGGGCAGCATTGTGTTAACCATTGTGGGCAAATCTATTCTATTTATGTTCTCTGTATTTCCCTTTGTGATTTCTTCTACTGAATGTCTCATTCTCTTTTGTTAAGATGAGATTCTGCTAGTTCTGTCTATTTTACCACATAAGTCTTCCCTTTCTCCTTACAACACGAGCATGTAAGACCATGTTTGTATGTCACAATCTGTTTTTACTTTTATCCTAGCACTTTTAAACACAAGATAACAATGGGAGAGGAGAGTCAGCATAAAATAATTCCTTGGCAATATTGAAAATTAGTTTTCCTGCTGACAAAAAATTGCAAATGTGAAAAAAGATGGGGATTTTGTGGTGACAAAGGGACAATGTTTTTTAATGAGCTTAAACAAAAGAATAAATTTTAGGAATGAACTATGATTAATTACATATTATGTTTACTTTGGCATGTAGAATTTTTAATATGACATTTCAGTGAATGTTCAGAACTAAACAGTTGCCCATTGTTGTTTTTGTTCCTTAGTGCTTCAAACACAGTGAAATTCAATGAAAAGCTTGGAGGATGTGTATTTTTATCTAAAACAAGACTAGACCATGTTGACTGTAGAAATTTATACAGCTGTATTTGTGGGAAGAGATTGAATAAATTCCCAGATTTACTCTCCAATTAGTATGAAAGGTAAAAACTGAAATGTCCTGTTTCTTATTTATTTTCTGTAATAATTCATAACTCCTTAGAAATAAGTGTTTTGATCATAGAACTTCATTTGCAGTGAAAACAGAGAGACAATCTTGAAGACTGTTGAATGTTCTGGAATCTGGAATCTGACTTGACAGACCAGAGGACATCTACCTTCCTGGTGGATACAAGATAGATCTTTGGACAGGCTTTCCCCCAAAGCCTGGATGAATGTTTTATTTGTTTTCAAAATTACCATAGAACTAAATAAATAACCCTAATAAACAGCCTGAGTACTTTATTATTAGTAGAATAAATCATCTTTATTACAAGAACAATTAAGAACTAGCATATAGCCAATGGATTCATTTCCCTAATAAAAGACGCAGGCTGGCAGAATGGATTCATCTTTCTGCTGCATAGAAGAAACATGACTTAGAAATAAAGATAGAATTACCTCAGAATAAATTACTAGAAAAAGCCTTCCAAACAAATGAACCTCTCAAGCTTCCCCTGCATGTGCTCTAACATATTCTCCTTTAAATCACATCTTCTTAAATTAGTGATTGTCATAGGTGCATGGTTGCAGGGCACCTAATGGAGCAAGAAAAACTACCAGCGTCCATGGCCTCAACAAAGAAGTTATTTTTCTTTTTGTAGCACCTGTCACTTAACGAAAGTCATGCATTAGGAACTGAAGGCCCTCCACATCTCAGGAATTTAGCTTTCTTGATCTTGTGCAGTTGCATATAGGTAACCACAGCTCCTGTGAGTTTGTGAGTGTGATAGCTATTTCATTTCCACATGTAAGCATTTCACAGAGCTTTTCTGCAATAGCTGGCTCTTGCTTTCTTCCTACTTCCTCTTCTATGCTATTCTCAGAGTCTTGGTGTTTGTGTTTGGGAAAGAGCTTTATCGCAATGGTCCCATACCACTGAGCACACATTCTGTTTCCACTTGGACTATGAACTGACCTACTTCACACCACTGACTACTGCCCACTAGAAGAGGAAGCTTCTTGACCCAGGTTGAGTATATCCCAGTATGGTAGTTTGAATATGCTTGACCTAGGGAGTGGCTAATTAGGAAGTGTGGCCTTGTTGGCGAATATGTTCCCTGGTTGGAGCAAGTGTGTCACTGTGGAGGTAGGCTTTGAGACCCTTTCCATAGTCATATGGAAGCCATTCTAATCCTGTCTGTTTTGGATCAAAATGAAATTTTGAAATTTTTGAAATTTTAGATCCTCCTTCAGTACCAGGTCTGCCTGCATGCTGCCATACTCCTGTGTTAGTAATGGAGTGAACCTCTGAACCTATAAGCAAGTCCCAGTTAAATGTTGCATCTTTTTTTATTGGATTTTTTGTTTGTTTGTTTTTGAGCTGGGGACCGAACCCAGGGCCTTGCACTCACTAGGCAAGCACTCTACCACTGAGCTAAATCCCCAACCCCTAGATATTTTTTATTTACATTTCAAATGTTGTGTCTTTTAAGTGTTGCATTGGTCATGATGTTTCTTCCCAAGCAATAAAACACTAACTAAACCAGAAGTTGGTATCAGAAGTAGTGTACTGTGACAGGCCTGACTATGCATTTGTTTGGAAGACTGTTGATTTGGGAGCTATGGTTTTGGAAAGCACTGGAATGTTTTAAGTGTGACATAATGGGCTTTCCTAGTAGGAATAGGGATGCCTTTGTTGCTGAGTTTGATTTGAAATGTGCAAACTTGGCCCAGGTGGTTTCAGTGGAAATGAATTTTTGTATGTGACCCAGAGACTGTTTTGTGGTATTGTGGTGAAGAATGTGGTTGCTCTTTTCACTTGCCCATAGAGTCTATATGAGGCTAATTTAAAGAGATTTATATTCACAGATCACATGAAGGTTACAAAGAAGGAAGACCAAAGTGTGTATATCTATCTCTTGAGAGGCTCTGCCAGAATCTGACAAATATAGAGGTAGATGCTTGCAGTCAACCATTGGACTGAGTATGGGGTCCCTAATGAAGGAGTTAGAGAAAGGACTGAAGAAGCTGAAGGGCTTTGCAACCCTATACGAAGGACAACAATATCAAGCAAACAGACCCCCCCCAAGAGACTCCAGGGGCTAAATCACTAATCAAAGGCTACACATGGAGGGACCTGTGGTTCCACCTGTGTATATAATAGCAGAGGCTGTCCTTGTTGGACATCAATTGGAGGAGAGGCCCATGGTCCTTTGAAGGCTCGATGCCCCAGTGTGGAGGAAAGCCAAGGTGGGAAGGCCTGAGGAAGTGGGTGGGGGTGGAGGTGTGGGAACACCCTTATAGAAGCAGGGGAGAGGGGAAACTGGAAAAGGGGATAAGATTTGAAATGTAATTAAAGAAAATATCCAGTAAAAGAAAAGATAAAAAATGTATTATACAAAATACAAAGGCAAAAAAAGAAGAATTTTATATTAAGTGCTGTGATGAAGAAAGTCTCAAAAAGCCACGCAGAGACTTTGCTTATTGGTTTAGTCTCATGAAGAGCATTCTGATCTAGCATAGCAAGTTAAAAAAGAAAAAATAATAAACTTCAAATAATAATAAAGAAGAACCAGAAAGTGAAATGGAGCTGAGTACTGTTTTAAAGGAAAGAAGATTAATAAATTGGTGTTCTCAGGGCCAGATCCCATCCAGCTTAATTTATTATTGTGTTTGCCACTGAATAAAGAATAGTTTATAAAGGGCACAGCTGGAGAAGTAATGCATGCCCTTTGGTGGAACATAGATATTCACAAGTGTATTCCAGATTGTGGAACAAGGAGCTGTGAACTTAAAAGTTTGTTGCAGTCAACAAGGATGAAATAGGAGTCGGAGATCTGAAGACTGCTTTGATATACCGGACTTGGAGATGGCAAGTTCGGAGTTGCCTAGCTAGTTTTCTGTCTTTTTAGTCTAGTAATACCTGTATAAGGAATTTTGGAATGGTATTAAATGTTGGAGGTATATGATATCCTGTTTGATTTTTGTTTCATGACAGATTACAGTTAAGTGATTGAATCTCAGACAAGTCTTAAAACTTTGGGCCTTTAACATTGTTGAGGCTGCTATAGAGTATATGGATCCAAGATGATGGATCAAATGCATCTTGCAGTATGATATTTTTAGGTATCTACCCCATAGACTCATGTATTTGAACAAAAGCTATAGAGGGTAAGGAATGGAAGATAGTCATTTAAATATCTTTGGACTATGGAGTGGTAGTATTAGGAAGTATGGCCATGGATCTGAGAAGCGACTCAAGGCCTGAGACCAGACATAAGACCAACTTTTCTGCTCCAAGTGACCTGCCTGGTGGACTCAGGACTCACAAAGGCAAAATTACTCTGGGACCAGGCACTTCCAGTTTCTAGCTGGGGCCCGAACCTTGCTGATCCAGTCCCACAACTCCCTGCTCCCAAACCCCATGGGTGAGAGAGCTCACAGCCCAGACAGGTGGGCATTCCTGCTCCTGCAGGTCAGGAGAGACCGTTAGCACTGTCCACCACTGCCCACATCCCTGGCCCAATAGGAAACCCTATAGGGCTTCTGGGAACAGGAAGATAGGGGTACTCCTCACTGTAGTCCAGACACCGCCTGGATCTGAAGGGACCCAATCAAACAGCTCCCTGCACCCAAATCCCGTGGGAGGGAGAGTAGACCTTCAGAGGGGGGAGACATGCCTGGGAAGCCAGAGGAGACTAATCTCTGCCCACATTTCTTTTTTTTTTCACTGTAATTTGTAACTTTATTAAGAAGGAACCGGTGTCCTTACTAAGTAAACATTTTTTTGCATACACTGCCTTTTCTTTATCTTTCTGTGCCTTTATCATTTGCTTGACTTTAAGCAATTCTTCCTGGATAGCCTTATCTCCTGGGGCTATCTCCTGCGCCTTCTTAAGATCAGCCAATACTTGATCATATTCTTTCAATCCTTGCCATCCTTGCACTTTTTGGTATAGTGCTTTAGTGTTTGAAGGGTTCATTTCAAGAGCCTCCAAACAACTGTCAGTTTCCCCCTGCCAATTTGAAATCTTCAATTCACAAGCACCAATGTTCAGCACACAACTTAAGGCTATAGGTTGCAGTCTGGATATATCTGCTTTCTCAATAACAGCCTTTGAACTATCCACGTAGCTTAAAACCTTTGCATATTTTTTAATAGCCATCTCCCAGCCCTGAGACTTGAAGAAAGTATTTCCAATGTTTTTTAAATCTTCAGATATTAATAAAATTTTATCTATATCCTTTAAGTCTATGTCAGCATCCTCAGGGAAATCTGGATGACTATCCCCAGAGCTATCTTTGGGGAATCTTCCAGTCATCCACTTCCTTCAATTCTCCACATTCTGCAATAACACAGAGTTTGGCAGGTTTTTCACCATTCACTTCTACATTTTCAAGCATCCTTGCCACACCTAGTCCTTTTATTACTTGACCAAATACCACATGTTTCCCATCCAAATGAGGAGTGGGAACTGTTGTGATAAAGAACTGAGAACCATTTGTATTGGGGCCTGCAGTTGCCATGCTCAGCAAACCCTCCCGATCTTGCTTATAATGAAAATTCTCATTTTCAAAATTTTCACCATAAATACTTTCTCCACCTGTCCCATTCTGATTTGAGAATTCTTCACCCTGAATCATAAATTTCTTAATAATTTGGTGGAAAGGACATCCTTTAAGATGCAGAGGTTTTCCAGTTGTCGATCCAGTGTCCTTTTCTCCTGAACACAATGCACGAAAATTTTCTGCAGTTTTAGGAACAATAACTGCAAACAATTCTAAAACAATTCATCCAACTCGCTCCCTGCTGATGTCCACGTCAAAGAAGACTGGGGCGTTCTTGGAATTAGAAGGCTTGGCTGCTGGGGATGGATGGGACCTCTTCATTGCAGGCACTGGAAAGCAGGAGAGGAGTTCCTCATGCTCAAGAGGGGTTCAAACTCTACTGCACGACTATGTTATAAGCTGGGGACACGCTGAAGACCACATTTCTGATGCTAGAGGAAAATGCCTAGTGCCATCTAAGCCCACTGTGCACAGGGTCCCGAGTGAAGGCAGGGCAGGGCCTTCTGCTTGCTGCACTCATGGAGAGCTGAAAGCTGGATTTGAGATATGACTTTAGGCCCAAAACCAGAGGCAAGACCAACTTTTCTGCTCCAAGTGACCATCCTGGTGGACTCAGTACTCACGCCCACAGGAACACGTGAAGACTAGTAGACAGAAACGACTACATACATGAAAGTAGAACAGTTTGTTCCCATAACTGGCTGAAAGAGAACAGGAAAACAGGTCTACAGCACTCCTGACACACAGGCCTAGAGCAGAACAAGGTAACACCAGAGACTATGTGATGGCAAGAGAAAAGCACAGGAACACAAGCAACAGAAACCAAGAATACATGCCATCATCAGAGCCCAATTCTCCCACCAAAGCAAACACAGAATATCCAAAAACACCAGAAAAGTTAGATCTAGATTTAAAATCACATTTGATCATGATGATGGAGGACTTCAAGAAAGACATAAAGAACTCCCTTAGAGAAAACATAAATAAACATGCAGAAGCTTTTAGAAAGGAAAGGCAAAAATCCCCGAAAGAATTACAGGAATACACAATCAAACAGGTGAAGGAATTAAAAATGGAAATAGAAGCAATAAAGAAAGAACACAGGGAAACAGCCCTGGATATAGAAAACCAAAGGAAGAGACAAGGAGCGGTAGATACAAGCTTCACCAACAGAATGCAAGAGATAGAAGAGAGAATCTCAGGAGCAGAAGATTCCATAGAAATCATCGACACAACTGTCAAAGATAATGTAAAACGGAAAACGATACTGGCCCAAAACATACAGGAAATCCAGGACTCAATGAGAAGAACAAACTTAAGGATAATAGGTATAGAAGAGAGTAAAGAATCCCAACTCAAAGGATCTGTAAATCTCTTCAAAAAAATCATAGAAGAAAACTTCCCTAACCTAAAGAAAGAGATGCCCATAAACATACAAGAAGCCTATAGAACTCCAAATAGATTGGACCAGAAAAGAAACTCCTCCCATCACATAATAGTCAAAAGACCAAACGCACAAAACAAAGGAAGAATATTAAAAGCAGTAAGGGAAAAAGGTCAAGTAACATATAAAGGCAGACTTATCAGAATTACACCAGACTTCTCACCAGAGACTATGAAAGCCAGAAGAAGATCCTGGACAGATGTCATAAAGACCCTAAGAGAACAAAATTGCCAGCCCAGGTTACTGTATCCAGCAAAGCTCTCAATTAAAGTGGATGGAGAAACCAGGATATTCCATGAAAAAACCAAATTTACACAATATCTTTCTACAAATCCAGCACTACAAAGGAAAATAAATGGTAAAGCCCAACACAAGTAGGCAAGCTACAGCATAGACAAAGCAAGAAACTAATCAATATTCAACAAAACAAAGAGAAGACAAGCACAAACATAATCTCACATCGAAACATGAATTTAACAGGAAGCAACAATCACTATTTCTTAATATCTCTCAACATCAATGGACTCAATTCCCCAATAAAAAGACACAGATTAGCACACTGGATATGCAATGAGGACCCAACATTTTGTTGCCTACAGGAAACACAACTCAGAGACAAAGATAGATGGTACCTCAGAGTAAAAGGCTGGAAAACAACTTTCCAAGCAAATGGTTGGAAGAAGCAAGCTGAAATAGCCATTCTAATATAGAATAAAATAGATTTTCAACCAAAAGTCATCAAAAAAGATAAGGAAGGACACTTCATATTCATCAGAGGAAAAATCCTCCAAGATGAACTCTCAATCCTATATATCTATGCTTCAAGTACAAGGGCATCTACATATATAAAAGAAACTTTACTAAAAGTCAAAGTACACATTGCACCTCACACACTAATAGTAGGAGATTTCAACACTCCACTCTTATCAATGGACAGACCATAGAAACAGAAATTAAACAGAGACACAGACAGACTAAAAGAAATCACGAACCAAATGGATTTAAAAGATATTTACAGAACATTCTATCCTAAAACAAAAGGATATACCTTCTTCTCACCAACTCATGGTACTTTCTTCAAAATTGACCATATAATCGGTAATAAAACAGGCCTCAATAGATACAAAAAGATAGAAATGATGCCAAGCATCCTATCAGACCACCATGGGCTAAAGCTGGTCTTCAATAACAGTAAGGAAAAATGCCCACATATACATGGAAGTTGAATAATGCTCTACTCAATGATAACGTGGTCAAGGAAGAAATAAAGAAAGAAATTAATGGAAATTTAATGAATTTAATGAAAATGAAGGTATAACAAACCCAAACTTATGGGATACAATGAAAGCTGTGCTAAGAGGAAAACTCATATCTCTGAGTGCCTGCAGAAAGGAACAGGAGAGAGCATATATCAGCAGCTTGACAGCACACCTAAAAGCTCCAGAATAAAAAACAAAAACACCCTGGAGGCGTAGAAGGCAGGAAATAATCAAACTCAGAGCTGAAATCAACCAAGTAGAAAAAAAAAAGGACAACGAATAAACAGAACCAAAAGCTAGATCTTTGAGAAAATCAAAAATAAGGAAGGACACTGTATATTCACAAAGGAAAAATCCACCAAGATGAAAATCCTAAATATCAGTCATTTAAAAAGGTCTCCCAACCAAAAAGAGGCCAGGGTCCAGAAGGCAGAATTCAATCAAACCTTCATAGAAGACCCTTATACCAATATTGTCCAAATTCCCAAAATTGAAACAGATGGATCACTAAAATCTAAAAGCCACAAATTACCCATACCTAAACATATGAATATAAACATAAAAAAAAGTTCAGAGCACATCAAAACAATCAAAATCAAGAAAAAAATAAAAAACGTGATCCATTATATAAAACAAACTGAAAGAACAAAACCACATCATTAGAAAATTTGACAAAATTCAACACTCCATGATAAAAGTCCTGGAAAGAATGAGGCCCATACCTAAAATAAGAGCAAAAACCAGTTGCTAACATTAAACTAAATGGAGAGAAATCAAAAATTCCTAGACTAGGCAAAGACTCTCTACCAGACAACAAAAAAGGAGGTCAAGGGGGGGATCGGAGAAAAAGAAGAACAAAATATCACTGTTGCAGATGATATGATAGTATATTTAAGTGATCCCAAAAGTTCCACCAGAGAACTATTAAAGCTGATAAACAACTTCAGAAAAGTGGCTGGGTATAAAATTAACTCAAATAAATCAGTAGCCTTTCTCTATAAAAAAGAGAAACAAGCCGAGAAAGAAATTAGGGAAACGACACCATTCATAATAGACCCAAATAATATAAAGTACCACGGTGTGACTTTAACCAAGCAAGTAAAAGATCTGTACAATAAGAACTTCAAGACACTGAGGAAAGAAATTGAAGAAGACCACAGAAGATGGAAAGATCTCCCATGCTCATGGATTGGCAGGATTAATATAGTAAAAATGGCCATTTACCAAAAGCAATCTACAGATTCAGATCAAAATACAATCAATTCTTCAAAAGAGTTAGACAGAACAATTTGCAAATTCATTAAGGGATAGCTAAAAACCCTCAACAATAACTTCAGGGGAATTGCTATCCCTGAACTCAAGCAGTATTGGATAAAAACTGCATGGTATGGTACAGAGACAGACAGATAGACCAATGGAATAGAATTGAAGACCCAGGAAATGAACCACCTATGGTCCTTGAAACCAAAAGGAGCCAAACCATCCAGCATTTTCAGCAAATGGTGCTGGTTCAACTGAGAGTCAACATGTAGAAGAATGCAGAATCCATGCTTATGACCCACAAAGCTTAAGTCCAAGTGGATCAAGGACCTCACAGCAAACCAGATACACTCAAACTAATAGAAGAACTAGGGAAGCATCTGGAACACATGGGCACTGGAAAAATTGAACAAAACACCAATCGGCTTATGCTCTAAGATCAAGAATAAAGAATGGGATCTCATAAACTACAAAGCTTCTGTAAGGCAAAGGACACTGTGGTCAGGACAAAACGGCAACCAACAGATTGGGAAAAGATCTTTACCAATCCTACAACAGATAGAGGCCTTATATCCAAAATATACAAAGAACTCAAAAAGTTAGACCGCAGGGAGACAAATAACCCTATTAAAAAATGGGTTTCAGAGCTAAACAAAGAATTCACAGCTAAGAATGCGAATGGCTGAGAAAACACCTAAAAGAAATGTTCAACATCTTTAGTCCAAATCAAAACAACCTGAATTTCACCTCACACCAGTGAGAATGGCTAAGATCAAAAACTTCAGATGCTGGCGAGGATGTGGAGAAAGAGAACACTCCTCCAGGACTGGTACAACCATTTGGAAATCAGTCTAGGTTCCTGAGAAAATTGGACATTGTAAACCTGAGGAAATCAGCTATACCCCTCTTGGGCATATACCAAAAAGATGCCCCAACATATAAAAAAGACACGTGCTCCACTATGTTCATCGCAGCATTATTTATAATAGCCAGAAGCTGGAAAGAACAGATGCCCTTCAACAGAGGAATGGATACAGAAAATGTGGTACATGTACATAATGGAATATTACCAGCTAATAAAAACAATCCTAGGCAAATGGTTGGAACGGAAAATATCATCCTGAGTGAGCTAACCCAATCACAGAGAAAGACATACATGGTATGCACTCACTGATAATGGCTATTAGCCCAAATGCTTGAAAGATCCCTAGAACAAGAAACTCAAGACAGATGATCAAAATGTGAATACTTCACTCCTTCTTTAAGTGAAAAAAAAATACCTTGCAGGGAAGAAAGGCATTAAAACAGAGACTGAAGGAACACCCATTCAGAGCCTGCCCACATGTGGCCCATACATACAACCCCCAATTAGATAAGATGGATGAAGCAAAGAAGTGCAGACCGACAGGAGCAGGAATCGCTCCTGAGAGACACAACCAGAATCCAGCAAATACAGAGGCGAATGCCAGCAGCAAACCACTGAACTGAGAACGGGACCCCCGTTGAAGGAATCAGAGAAAGAACTGGAAGAGCTTGAAGGGGCTTGAGACCCCATATGTACAACAATGCCAAGCAACCAGAGCTTCCAGGGACTAAGCCACTACCTAAAGACTATACATGGACTGACCCTGTACTCTGACCTCATAGGTAGCAATGAATATCCTAGTAAGAGCACCAGTGGAAGTAGAAGCCCTGGGTCCTGCTAAGACTGAACCCCCAGTGAACTAGAAAGCAATGGGGGAGGGTTTGGAGGGAATACCCATAAAGGGGGAGGGGGAGGGATGTTGCCGGAAACCGGGAAAGGAATAACACTCGAAATGTATATAAGAAATACTCAAGTTAATTTAAAAAAAAAAGAGAAAATCAACAAGATAGATAAACCCTTAGCCAGACTAACCAGAGGACACCGAGAGTGTGTCCAAATTAAGAAAATCAGAAATGAAAAGGGAGACATAACAACAAAATAAGAGGAAATTAAAAAAGAATCAACAGATCCTACATCAAAAGCTTATATACAACAAAACTTGAAAATCTGGAGGAAATGGACAATTTCCTAGACAGATACCAGGTACTCAAGTTAAATCAGGAACAAATAAACCATTTAAACAACCCCATAACTTCTGAAGAAATAGAATGAGTCATTAAAAGTTTCCCAACCAAAAAGAGCCCAGGTCCAGATGGGTTCACTGCAGAATTCTATCAGATTTTCATAGGAGACCTCATACCAATACTATCTAAACTATTCCACAAAATTGAAACAGATGGAGCGCTACTGAATTCCTTCTATGGAGCCACAATTACTCTTATACCTAAACCAAACAAAGACCCAACAAAGAAAGAACTTCAGTCCAATTTCCCTTATGAATATCGATGCAAGGATACTCAATAAAATTCTTATAAACTGAATCCAAGAGCGCGTCAAACAATCTTCCATCATGATCAAGTTGGCTTCATTCCAGGGATGCAGGGATGGTTTAATATATGGAAAACCATCAATGTAATCCACTATATAAACAAACTGAAAGATAAAAGCCACATGATCATTTCATTAGATCCTGAGAAATCATTTGACAAAATTCAACACTCCTTCATGGTAAAAGTCCTGGAAAGCATAGGAATTCAAGGCCCATACCTAAATATAGTAAAGCCATATACAGCAAATCGCTCACTAACATTACACTAAATGGAGAGAAACTTGAAGCAATCCTACTAAAATCAGGGACTAGACAAGACTGCCCACTATCTCCCTACTATTCAATATAGTTCTTGAAGTCCTAGCCTGAGCAATCAGACAACAAAAGGAGATCAAATGGATACTGATTGGAACTGAAGAAGTCAAAATATCACTATTTGCAGACCATATGATTGTATACTTAAGTGATCCCAAAAGTTCCACCAGAGAACTATTAAACCTGATAAACACCTTCAGTAAAGTGGCTGGGTATAACATTAACTCAAATAAATCAGTAGCCTTCCTCTACACAAAAGAGAAACAAGCCGAGAAAGAAATTAGGGAAACGACACCCTTCATAATAGTCCTAAATAATATAAAATACCTCGGTGTGACTGTAACCAAGCAAGTGAAAGATCTGTGTGATAGGAAATTCAAGCCTCTGAAGAAAGAATTTGAAGAAGATCTCAGAAGATGGAAAGATCTCCCATCCTCATGGATTGACAGGATTACTTTAGTAAAAATGGCCATTTTACCAAAAGCAATCTACAGATTTAATGCAATGCCCATCAAAATTCCAACCCAATTATTCATAGAGTTAGAGAGAACAATTTGCAAATTCATCTGGAATAACAAAAAACCCAGGATAGCTAAAACTATCCTCAACAATACGAGGAATTCTAGAGGAATCACTATCCTTGAACTCAAGCAGTATTACAGAGCAATAGTGATAAAAACTGCATGGTATTGGTACAAAGACAGACAGATAGACCTGTGGAATAGAATTGAAGACCCAGAAATGAACCCACACACCTATGGTCATTGGATTTTTGACAAAGGAGCCAAAACCATCCAATGGAAAAAAGATAGCATTTTCAGCAAATGGTGCTGGTTCAACTGGAGGTCAACATGTAGAAGAATGCAGATCGATCCATGCTTATGACCCTGTACAAAGCTTAAGTCCAAGTGGATCAAGGACCTCCACAGCAAACCAGATACACTCAAACTAATAGAAAAAAAGTGGGCACTGGAGAAAATTTCCTGAACAACACACCAATGGCTTATGCTCTAAGATCAAGATTCGCCAAATGGGATCTCATAAAACTGCAAAGCTTCTGTAAGGCAAAGACACTGTTGTTAGGACAAAACAGCAACCAACAGATTGGGAAAAGATCTTTACCAAACCTACAGCTGATAGAGGACTTATATCCAAAATATACAATGAACTGAAGAAGTTAGACTTCAGGGAGACAGACACCTCTATTAAAAAAATGGGGTTCAGAGCTAAACAATGAAATCACAGCCAAGCACTGCTGAATGGCTGAGAAACACCTAAAGAAATGTTCAACATCTTTAGTCATAAGGGAAATGGAAATCAAAACAACCCTGAGATTCCACGTGACACTAATCAGAATGGCTAAGATCAAAAACTCAGGTGACAGCAGATGCTGGCGAGGATGTGGAGAAAGAGGAACACTCCTCCATTGTTGGTGGGATTGCAGACTGGGACAACCATTCTGCAAATCAGTCTGGAGGTTCCTCAGAAAATTGGACATTGAACTGCCTGAGGATCCAGCTATACCTCTCTTGGGCATATACCCAAAAGATGCCCAACATATAACAAAGACACATGCTCCACTATGTTCATAGCAGCCTTATTTATAATAGCCAGAAGCTGGAAAGAATCCAGATGCCCTTCAACTGAGGAATGGATGCAGAAAATGTGGTACATCTACACAATGGAATACTATTCAGCTATTAAAAACAATGACTTCATGACATTCTTAGGCAGATGAATCAAGCAGAAAACGTCTTCCTGAGTGAGGTAACCCAATCACAGAAGAACAAATATGGTATGCACTTACTGATAAGTGGATATTAGCCCAAAAGTTCAAATTGCCCAAAATACAATCTACAGACCACATGAAGCTCAAGAAGTGGGATGACCAAAGTGTGTATGCGACAGTCCTTCCTAAAAGGAGAACAAAAGTATTTATAGGAGAAGATATGGAGACAAAGTTTGGAGAAGAGATTGAAGCCCCACCTGGAGATTCAGCTCATAGACACACAGCCAGCAAACCCAGACAATATTGCTGATGCCAAGAAGTGCATGCTTACAGGAGACTGATATATGTCTCCAGAGACTCTCTTCCAGAGCATGACAAATGCAGAGGTGAATGCTAACAGCCAACCATTAAAGTGAGAACAGTGTCCTCATCAGAGGACTTAGAGAAAGAATTGAAGGAGCTGAAGGGGTATTTAACTACATAAGAACAACAATACCAACAACCAGAGCTTCCAGAGATTAAACCACCTCCCAAAAAGTACACATGGACTGACCCATGGGTCCAGCTACATATGTAGGAGAAGATGGCCTTATTGGGCACCAATGGGAGGAGAAGCCCTTGGTCCTGCCAAAGCTGGACCCCCAATGTAGGGTAATGCAAAGGAATGGAGCAGGAAATGGTTGGTTGGTGGAGGGCACCCTTACAGATGAAGTGGGCAGGGTGTATGTTATAGGGGGTTTATGAATGGGAAACCTTATTTTTTAATTTTTTTAAAGTCCAGCCTTTATCCTCCTCTAGGTCTGCCTTCTGACTGACTGTTCTCATCCCATACCTCCTCCCCAAGTCTCCAAGGGAATGACCCCATCCACCTCCCACCACCCCACCAGACTTCCTCACTCCCCGGGGCCTCAAGTCTCTCTAGGGTTTGATGCATCATCTCTCACTGAGGCCAGACCAGGCAGTCCTCTGCTGTATATGTGTCTGGGGCCTCTTATTACCTGGTGTATGCTGCCTGGTTGGTGGCTCAGTGTCTGAAAGATCTTGGGGGTCATAGTTGAGACTACTGGTCTTCATATGAGGCCACCTCTTCCTCAGGTTCTTTCAGGTTTTCTCAATTCAACCACAGGGATCCCAGACCACTGGTTAGGTGTAAGTATTTGCATCGGACTCTTTCAACTACATGTTAAAGTTTTATTTTTTAATTAGATTTTTTCCATAGACTATATTTTATCTGGTTCCATCTCCATAAATACTCTTTGTTCCTTCCCACCTTTCTGCCCACTCAACTTCATATTACTTCTATCTCTCTCTCCAACAACAACAACAACAATAACAACAACAATAACAAAAACAACAAAAGATAAAATAAAAACAAGCAAACAAAAACCAAGTAAGAAAAAAATTACCCCCAAACAGACAAACACACAAACACACCACATATAAAACAAAACAAGGCAAAAAACTCCAAACGACCTAGAAAACATGGAGTGTGTTTTGGGTTAGTCAACTGTAGGCTTACTAACTCCTTGGTTTTCATAAGATGTTCTATACATCCTTAGTTTTGGTTACCACATCCTTGATTCTCTCCTTTTCCTTATTTTCCAATACTCATCCACCTTTGTACTAGAATCCCCAGAATATCCCTTCTGCCTTCATACCATGTTTTTAGTGTATTTGCTGATTGTTGATTTATTTAAATACAAACTTTAGGAAATCACCTCATAATTCTGTTTGTACTTTCATAAATTTCTTATTTACTTTATGTTATGTTGATTTTTCTGTAATTTAAAAATATATATTTTTTTTATTATTTTGTTGTTATTTTGAGTTAGGAATTCATCTTCCCAAGGCTGTTCTTGATCCTTATATCTCCATCTCCCTGAGGTTGTAATTACAAGTAGACATATCTGGCCCATCAATTATCACTTGGAAGATGTCCATCATACTTATTTTACATGTGATAATTTTTAATCCTACTGTCTGTTTTTATGTGTGTGTGTGTGTGTGTGTGTGTGTCTTTCATGTACTGTTTCTGTTGTCTTTTGTTCATGATGTTCACTGAGTTTCTTGTTCAGCTACAAAAAATATCTGAAGCATGTACCAACAGCAATAATTTTCACAGGAATCTGAGAAAGGCATTCAGTGTCTTGGAACATGACTGGTCTAGTTCTCGTTTACTTATATTGTAAATGTGGCCCTTTAAGTGTTGACAGCTAGGTTCCAAATCTTCACAAAAATATCTTCCTTTCTCTCTTTGAGAGACACTCTTGAGGAGGCTGACACAAAAGTATCCAGAGAACAGACAGCTTTATAAGATGCATTAATAAGTTCTATTAACAGAGATTATTAATATTGTTATTGATTTTATTTTTTTTATATGAAGCATCCTTTCACACAGACTAGCCCTACTCTTTATGGCTCTGTCTCCTGAGCACTTGGATTTCTAGTATTTGACACTGTGACTACAACAGAGTTAACAAATTTATTTGTAGCCTATAGAAGCACAGAGAGTCAGAGATAATCAAATGGTAACAATTAGAGTGTGGTGACAGAGGAAGAGAAGATGCCTGCGTCCCAGTTAAAAGATCTGTGTGGATCTTGACTGTGCTACATACAGAATTATTGCCTGATGATGGTGTTGTTACTAGGGCTAGACATGAGGTTTGAGTAAGGGAGTAGAGTGCTGAGAAGGTGCCTGTGGCCATTACAAACATCTTCTCCACTGAGAAAGTATAGAAGCTTGCCCATCTGGTACAATGTCATATACTGTTGAACCCAGTGAGGAGCATGAGCCTAACTTGTGTTTTTTTGTGTGCAGGTCTAGGTGGGCATCCCTATGGGAGTAAAGTTAAGAGCTCATGGTGTAGCATATGTGCTTCATGTGTATCTGTGAATAGTTGGTGTCTATTGGATACATTTCATCTTTGCACATGTTCAACATACATCCTTCATTGGTTGTACCCTAATTAATCTAATGTCTGGCTAATGTATATACTCAGTCCTACTGTATATCATCTCTCCTGTCTGTTAATCATGGCCATCTTGGTTTCATTTATCTTCCTTTTTTCTTCCTACAGCAAATCTACATACTCTGTTTCTCCCTAGTTTAAATCCAAGGTTAAAGAAATGTGATTATTTTTAAAAATTTTTCCCTTTGCCATTTCAGCTACAAGGAACTTGATGGATGTTTTTCTCTGTCTAGAATTCTTTGACATAGATTTTCATTGTGCTAGCTTGATTCAAACTCACTGTATTTAGTAAACATGCCTTGTACTCTTAGTCTTCACAGATTCATCATTTAATATTTAAATGACCATTTTACGTAAATTCACTTTTCTCTTTCTGTAAATATTAGGAGAAAGACTGGCTGCTTGGCTTTACTGATCCTCTGATGTGTCAGCTCTGCTGAAGCCTAAGACTGTATAGGAATCTGCTTTCTGAGTATTCACAAATGTGTTGAGTGAAGTATAAGTTATTAGTTAATATTTAATTAGGACCTGATTCTATAACCTAGTCTGACCTGGTTATGATCCTCCTAATTCAGCCTCCCAGTGGGGAGGTTATGGGCCTGCCTCAGCTTTCCTACCATTTGTTTTAAAATATAAATTTTGAGTTGATGACTATATGTTTGAGTAGTTCAAGAAATTTAAATGGCCTTCCATAATCTCTACATGTTGTGGTTTTATGCTTTATCTCTGTGATTTTTTGATGATAAGTTGGAACCACACAGACACAGTGTTATTCACCAAAGCCAGTTGCATATGGTAGCTTCATCATATAGTTGAACTTATTCTGTGCTACAGAGTAAGACACTGTCTCGTGAAGCCTAATAATAATAATAATGGTAATATAAAAATAATATGTTGCCAAGAAGTATTTTCTAGTGTTAAGCAAATTTTTTATGTCATCACACTAAAATGATAAAGCCTCAAAAATCTCAGTATAGATCTGCTAATATCAATAACACATAACTTTTAATCATAACCCATATTCATAATTATCAATTTTCTGGATCTTGTTCAGGGTCATGCAGTGCATTTACTTGTAATGTCCTTTTGTTCTGAAATGATTTGTCCCATTGTTTGTTCATTTAATTTTTTGAAAGTTTCATTTTTAATAATCCAGTCTTAAAGTTAGGGTCTGCATGTAATAAAATGAACCTATTGTATACTATGAGATATATGAATTTAACAAATATGTACACCTTTTCAAGCATAATTGTGCAAACTAGTTTTATGTTAACTGTCAGAAGCCAAGATGAGAGAATCTTAATTGAGAAATTGCTTCAATAACAAGGCTGTAAGCAAGCTTGTAGTGCATTTCTTTAACTGCTGACTGATGTGGGAGAGCCCAGCCTATTGTGGGTATCACTCCTGGAATGGTGGTGTTGCGTATGGTAAGAAAGTAGGCTGAGCAAATTATGGGAATCAAGACAGTAAACTGCACTCCTTCCTTACATCTGCATCAGATTGTGCTGACCAGCTTTTGCCCAGAGTTGCTCTTGCCCTGACTTTTCTCAATTGTGGATGGTGATGTAGAAGTTAAGCAAATAAATTCTGTCTTTCACAACCTGGTTTGTTCCATGTGTTTTATCACAGCAATAGAAACCATCAAACTAAAATAGCAATTTTGTTACCCCTTTAATTTCTTTTCTACACATTTACCCACACCCGGCCCCGAACAAGAAGACATGTGCTCTCTTGTACTGTAAATGAGTTTGGCCTAGTGCAAAGTGGCTTGTTCTATGTACATATTTGTGATTGGCTTTGTATTTCCCTGCGTCTTTCCCTATTATTGTTGTCCCTATGATGTTTTCACTAACTCAAGCTTATTTTGTATGTCAGGGTTTCATTTTCCTTCTTAGAAAGCTCTTTTAGGTTGCACAAATATTCTACAATATTTCTCCACTCACATATGAACAAATGAGTTTCTAAATTTTAACAATTATGAATTTTTGGCAATTATAAAAGTTGTCATTTATTTATGTGCAAGTCACTATGTAAACATGCATTTTATTTCATTTTAGTAATTATTTTTTCTGACCTGTTGTCTGTTGGGTTCTTTCTTCCATTTGCCCGTATTCAACATTCACACATGATTTTTTTCTTTGTACTTATGAGAATTTTTTTTTGGCTGTCTAATGTGCATTTCCATTCCAAATATATTTTACCTGTTCTGTCTCTGCTCCCGAAAACACTGGTTTAATTCATCTTCCTTGTTTCTTTTACATTCCTACATAAGCTAATCATGAATATTAGATTTCTTCTCCTCTTAAGGCACTGACATATTTTGCTAAAGACTGATCCCTTTGAAGTCTCAGTCCCATGTATTTAAGGTGGGTTTCATTCTTTCCTTCTTTGACAGAACCTCATTTACTGAGACCAGCCTCAAAATTGCTGTGTATTGAAGGTTAACCTTGCACCTTGAATCCTCCTACCTTCATCTCCCCAATCCTGGGAATACACATGTGTCCCACCAGGCCTGTATGGATTTAATGTTGAGGAACTCCATTTTGAGACATTCTTTTGTCAGAGTTCTCTACTGGGGATAAAACTGGTTGCAAGCTCTAACAATCTGAGTTTTGATCCAAACCCTGATAATATGTCAGCATGAGTAAAAATCTGATTTATGTTGATTTTTACAAGAAGATCTTATTTATTACATAATTATTTTGTAACTTCTGCTTTTGCTACATAGCTCTAGCTGTCCCAGAACACCTGGTCTTCCTGTTTCAGCATTTTAGCTAATTTGCTCTGTGTTCTAATTTATTTTTTAGATTTTGCAGCATTTAACATTTTTTTAAAAAAGGGTATTTATCTCCTGTAATATACCACCCTGTAGATTACCATGTTTCTGTGAAAGCCCTTAGCTAGGATGTAGGGAAGGGGAAAGGATAGAAAAGTCCAAAATTTTAGTGATAATCCTTCATCTGTTATTGAATTTCAAATCTTCCCTTTGTTCTTAAAACTTGAACATCTGAGACCATGTCCTCCTGTGTGTCCCACACATCTGTTTTTACTTTACTATATCTAGTACTTTTATTCACAAAATATAAGTGGGAGAGTGAGTTCACCATACAGTAATTCCCTGAAAATACTGAAAATCAGTTTTCCCTGATGGCCAAAAATTGTAAGTATGAAATAAGATGGGGATTTTGTTGTGACAAGGAGACCATCTTTTTTAATGTGCTTAGGGAAGATCACTTTAGTGATGAACTTATGATAATAGTTACATATTCTGTCTACATGGGTGAATAGAATTTTTAAATCATGACTTATTTCAGTGAATGTTCAAAATTCTCCAGTTGTCCATTGTTTTTGTTCTCTAGTGCCTTTAACATAATGAAATACAATGTAAAGGAAGGTGCATGTATGTTCTTGTCTAAAACAAGACTAGACAATATTAATTGTGGTAATTCATACAGCTGTATTTGTGGGAAGAAATTGGATAAACTCCTTGATTGACTCTCCAGTAAGTGTTAAAGGTACAAAAATGAAATGTCCTGATTCTCATTTGTTTCCTGTAATACTTCATGACTCCTTAAACATACATGTTTTTATTATACGATTTAGTCTGCTGTGCAAACAGAGACAGTCTCAAAGATTTTGGGAATGTTCTCTGGAATCAGACTGGACCAAGCATAAGACATCTTCCTTCCCAGTGGAGACATGACCAATCTTCTCTGGTGCATGGAAAGGCTTTGCCCCATAGCCTGGAGAAATCTGTTCTGTTTGCTTAAGCTCCCATAGAACTAAATAAAGAACCCCAGTAAGCAGCCTGTATTTCTTTTTTATTGTTATTTTAATTATTTACATTTCAAATTTTATCCCCCTTCTCAGTTTACCCTCCATAAACCCCTTCTCATCTCACCTGTCCCCACTGCTTCTATGAGGGTGATCCTCCCACTCTCTCTCAACTCAGTGCCCTAACATTCTGCTATGCTGGGGCATAAAGCCTCCACAGGTCCAAGGGGCTCCTCTCCCATTGATGCCAGATAAGGTAATCCTCTGCTACATATGCAGCTGGAGCCATAGGTTTCTCCATGTGTTCACTGTAGTTGGTAGTTTAGTGCCGGAGAGCTCTGGCTGGGTTTGGTTGTTGATATTGTTCTTCCTGTGGGATTGCTAACTTCTTCAGTTCCTTCATTCCTTCCCAAAACTCCTCTATCCAGGTCCCTGTGTTTAGTCCAGTGTATGGCTCCATGTGTCATCATCTGTATTGGTCAGGCTCTGGTAGAGAGCTTCTGAGGGGACAGCTATACCAGGCTCCTGTCAGCAAGCACTTGTTCGTATCAGCAATAGTGTCTAGGTTTGGTATCTGCAGATGAGATGGAATCCTTGGTGGTTTCTGGATGGTGTTTCCTTCAGTGTCTGCTCTACTTTTTGTTCCTGCATTTACTTTTAACAGGATCAATTCCAGATTAATATTTTTGAGGTGGGTGGGTAACCCCATCCTTCATTCAGGGATGTGCCTATCCACTAAATATGTTCTCTACAGGTTCTCTCTCCCTTTGTTGAGAATTTCGGCTAATGTCATCCCTATCAGATCCTGGGAACCTGGCATCTGGGACTATTTAGTGGCTACTCCCAGTTCCCCATCCCCCACTGCTACATGCATTCGTTCAATTTCCTCACCCTCTGTACTCCAACCCAGTCTTTACCCACACCTGATCCTGCCTTCCTTTTTCCTCTCCCACTCCTCTCCCTCCCAGACCCCTCTTTCCCTTTACCTCTTAGATTATTTTCTTTCCCCTTCTGAGTAGAATGGAAGCATCCACACTTTGGTCTTCCTTCTTCTTAGATTTCATATGGTCATATGGTTTGTAAGTTTTATTGTGGATATTCTGAGCTTTTATCTTTTCCTTTTTTGATACCATCCACTAATCAGTTAGTGCATATAATGTGTATGTTTTGTAACTGGGTTACATCACTCAGGATGATATTTTATCTCATTATGAGTAAAATAATTCATCTCAATTGAAAGCACACTTAGGAGGTAAAATTTAGCCCTTCACATCCGATCTTCCCTGCTTGCTGAGTCCTCTGGAGTAAACCAAGCTACCCTGGGCAGCCTCCTATACCAGGTACAACTAGTATTCCCCACCTACTACCTTGCCCACCTTCATCAAAACTGTGGCTTCTGAACCACACAGACCTGCAGATCCTGAACCATACAAACTTGTGGATCCAGAATCATACATGACAAGGATATCCATCAGAGACTAGCCAAACCAGGAACATCTTTTTTAGAAAGAGCAGAATCATTAAAGAAAGATAGGAATTGAAGCCATAAAGAAAACAGAAATTTAGAGCATCCTGGAAATGGAAAACCTAGTGAAGAGAACAGGAACAACAGATACAATTATCAACAATAGAGTACAGGTGACGGACAAGAGAATCTCACATGTAGAAAATACAGTAGAAGAAATTGAGACACCAGGAAAAAGAAAATGTTAACTGTAAGAAATTCCTGACACAAAATATAGAGAAATCTGGGACACCATGGAGAGAATTAACCTAAGAATAATTGGAATTGAAAAAGGTTAAGAATCCCAGCTCCAAGGCCCAGAAAATATTTTCAAAAAATCAGGGGAAAAATTCCCCAATAAGAAAGGGATAGCTATAAGAGATAGATATTACCTCAGAATAAACGGATGAAAAAAAAGTTTTCTATGCAAATGGATCAAAAAAGCAAGTGGTAGTAGCCATTCTAACATCTAATAAAATAGACATTCAGACAAGATTAATAAAAAGAGATATGGAATGACACTTTGCTCTCATCTAAGGAAAAATTTACCAGGATGATATCTCAATTCTGTAAAATACACCCCAAACACAAGGACACCAGTATGTGTAAAAGAAACTTTGCTAATGTATGAATCCCAATTTGAAACCTACACATTAATAGTGGGAGACTTCAAGACCCAGTCCTCATCAATTTATAGGTCTTCCAGACAAAAACTAAACAGATAAATAAAGAAATTAACAGACATTATGAATAAAATGGTCTTAACAGTCAACTATAGAATATTCCACTCAAACACAAAATACAATACCTTTTTCTCAGCACCTCATGGATCCTTTTCCAAAGTTGACCACATAGCTACAAAGCAAACATCAGCAAATACATGAAAATTGAAATAATACCTTGTATCTTATCAATCATGAATTAAAGCTGTATGTCAGCAGAAGAAACACCAGAAAGTTGATACATTCTTTTTTTAACAAAGTTTTTTATTAGATATATTTCTTTACTTACATTTCAAATGTTATTCCCCTTCCTGCTTTCCTGTCCATAAGCTCCCATCCCCCCATGCAGGTATTCACCATATACATCCCCTTATTGCCCCCCATATTCCCCTGCACTGGAGGTCCAAACTTGGCAGGATCAAGGGCTTAACCTTCCACTGGTGCACCAACAAGGCTATTCTCTGCTACATATGCAGTTGGAGTCCTGGGTCAGTCCATGTATAATTTTTTGTTAGTGGTCTAGTCCCTGGAAGCTCTAGTTGGTTGGCATGGTTGCTTTTATGGGGTTACAAGCTCCTTTACCTCTTTCAATACTTCCTCTAATTCCCCACAAGGGGGTCCTATTCTCAGTTTGGTGGTTTGCTGCTACATTGACCTCTGTATTGGACATGCTCTGGATATGTCTCTCAGGAGAGATCTATATTCAGTTCCTTTCAGCGTGCATTTTTTAGCTTCATTAATCTTATCTAGTTTTGGTGGATGTATATATGTGGGCCACAAGTGGAGCAGGCTCTGAATGGCCATTCCTTGAGTCACTGCTCTAAATTTTGTTTCCATTTCCCCTCCTATGGATATTTTTCCCCTTTTAAGAATGAATCTTCTTTTTTGTAGAACCTATCACCTAACAACAGAGATTGATTAAGGGCAGAAGATCCTCCTTGTCCATGTAGGAATTTGGTGGTCTTGATCTTGTGTAGTTGCATATAGGCAACTACAGCTGATGTGAGTTCATTAACTAGGTCATCTTCACATGTCAGCATTTCACAGAGCTTTTCTGCATGAGCTGTCTCTTACTTTCTTTCTACTTCTTATTCCCTGCTAGTCTCTGAGTTTTGGTGGTTGTGTTTGGGGTAGAGGGTTATGATAATTGCCCTATAGTGTTGAGCATTTTTTCCCACTGGGACTTTGACCAGTCCTGTTGCTTGGTACTGACCGTTGCCTTCTACAAGATGAAGCTTATTGTCCAAGACTCAGTGTATATCAGTATGGTAGTTTGAATATGTTTGCCCCAGGGAGTGGCTTATTAGAGTGTGTGGCCTTGTTGTAGAGGTGTGCCCTGGTTGGAGCAAGTGTATCAATGTTGAAATGGACTTTGAGAAATTTCCCTTAGCCATGCAGAAGTCAAATTTCTCTAGTCTGTCTTTGCATCAAGATGTAGAACTTTCAGCACCTCCTCCAGTCCCACATCTGCCTGGATGTTGCCGCATTCCTACCTTGATAATGGAATGAATCTCTGAACATATAAGCCAGTCTGAATTAAATATTGTCCCTTATAAAAGATGCCTTCTTCATGATGTTTCTTTCCAGTAGTAAAAACCCTAAGACAGAAGTTGGTATCAGGAATAGGGCATTGTTGTGATAGGAATGAAGATGGTTTTCTTTGGAAGAATGTAGATTTGAGGGATGGGGATTTCAGAAGTAGTGGAATGTTTTAAGCAGGGTTTAATAGACTATCCTACTAGTAATATGGAAGACTGGTGTTTTGGGTTTTTTTTGTTTGTTTGTTTGTTTTTGCTGAGAGTGATTTGAACTGTGAAGACTTAGTCTAAGAGGTATTGGTGGAGAAGAATTTTAGTATATGGCCCAGAGACTGTTTTGTAATATTGTAGTGAAGAATGTGACTGCTTTTTGCCCATGTCCATAGTGTCTAACTGAGGCTAAGTTAAAGAGATTAATATTAATTGATTCGATGAAGGAAGTCACACACACACACACACACACACACACACACAAACAGAAGAGGCTTTATTCTCTGGTTTAGTCTCATGAAGAGAATTCTGATCAAGCAAGAAAAAAAATAAAAGGAAAAAAAAAACGAAGTGTGTGGTTCAAGGAACAATAAAAGGACAGGAGGAAGTAAAATGGATCTGAAGCCTGGTCTGAGGAGATAAAGAGATTAAGTGAGTGGTGCTCTCAGGGCCAGTTCCCATTTAGCTAAGGTTGTTGTTATTTTTGCCATTGAACAGGGAATAGTTTGGACTTTTAATATGGAATGAACTACAGTCTAGAAACCGAGGGCACACTTGTGATCTAGATCTTGAGCCTGAAAGATACACACTTTTTATCTACATCTTGAGGAACAGGGTCCATGGAAAGCTTAAGACCAGGCTTGGTGGTACACCCACCTTTAATCTCAGAAGACATAGGCAAGCAAATCTTGGAGTTCACTACCAGCCAGGGAAAGAACAAGTTCTAGGTTTAGAAAAGTTTATGTCCAGGCATGGTGGTATATGCCTTTATCCTAAGCATTCAGGGTGCAAAGTCATGTAGATCTCTGAGTTAAAGGTCAATCTACAGAGCAAGTTTCAGAATAGCCAAGCTCACGCAGTGATGGAGTTGGAAAATACAGAGTATGTAATCAAATAAAGAGGAGGGACATGTTCTAGCACCACATAGTAGTTGAACTGGGCAGCTTCAGCCATAAGGATGTGGCTATAGAATAAAGAATAAAAGGAACTACTGGAATACTTGATGCTGGGTAGGTGGACCTAAGAAAACAGAAGTGATTAAGAAGAAATTCACATCACTGTGATGAAATCTGGGAAGAAATCTCTTAGTGCACAAAGAAGCTGTGTTTGAGAGTGCCGAGGTTGTATTTCATGATGCAGATGGATTTGGTAATGTGTAAGAATCACCCAGGCAATACTGGTTTTGAAGATAAGAAGTGTTCACGGAGAGCAGCTGAGGCTTGGCCCTATAAGAGGCCAAAGAAGGCCATTGGTACAGGTGCATCATTTGTTGCAGTTGATGGCAGAGGTCCTAAAAAGAAACAGTGGTTTGGCACCATAAACAGAGTCTATGAGAGGCTATTGGAGAGGCCAGCAGAAGACCCTAGAACATTGAAGATGCAGGAATCATGGGATGCCTACCAAGAACAGCAGCAACAGCAGAGTGGAGTCAACCACAACCTATAATGCTACGAAGGGTAGCAAGCCCTCTGAAGGAACACATAAAATCACAAGTGGATCCCAGATATTGGAACAAGCTGTGAGTTAAAGAAAACTGCTAACAGGGGTTGGAACCAGCCCAGGAGAAAGAAGACTGTTGTAGTCAACAAAGATGAAAAGGGACTCAGAGTTCTGAAGAATGCTTTGTTATCAGACAAGGAGATGCAGAACTTGGATTGCCTAGCTAATTTCCCATCTTGCTTTAGTCTAGTATTTCCTGTATATAGAACTTTGGAAAGGTATTACATGTCCTGTTATGTCAAAGGTATGTGATCAGTTGTTTGATTTTGATTTTATAGGAGATTACTTTTAAGTGATTGAATCTCAGAGAAGACTTTGAACTTTTAACATTGTTGAGACTGCTATAGACAATGGGGACTTTTGATGTTAGACAAATGCATTTTGCATTATGCTATGCTTAGGTATGTCCCTCATAGACTCATGAGTTTGGAGACTAAGGAGTGGGGGTGTACTTTGAGGTCCTTCTCGTAGCCACGTGGAACCCAATATTCTCCTGTCTGCCTATTGATGAAGATGTAGAACTTTTGGTTCCTCCTCCAGCCTGGATGTTGCCATGCTCCCATCTTGATAATGGACCTGTAAGCCAATCCCAATTAAATGTTTTCCCTTATAAGATGTGCTTAATCATGGTGTCTTCGTAACACTGAAACCTTTACCAGGTCTGGGCAATAAAAATAAATAATGAATAATGGAATTGTCCACATGACTGTGTAACAAGAATTATAGAATATTCTGCCCTAGTGTCCATGGTCTCTCCAGTTATGTGCTTTTCACTTAGCTAGAATTTAAAACATGACATCCCTCATGTGGTGTTTCAAATCCTTTTACAAAGCAATTACTTAGCCTCTCACAATGGTTCCACTGGATATACTTTGCTTTTCACGTATTTACCTAGGTATGGTAGGAGTAATGTCATTGATACATTTTCTCCTACTAACAGGCTACAATGCACCTTTGACCCTTTGTAAGCTAGCCAAAGGAAAGATGTTTCCTGATTAATTTGAGATTAAATCTCTATGTCTTGGTGCCACAATGTGCTGTGTCTTTAGCAATTGGGAGTTACCATGTAGCTGTGGTGAATAAGCAAATCTAGAGGCCATAGCCTATGCTGAGTGGGAGACCTCTGTGGGCCCTGCCTTGCACTTCAATTTTCATTTAATAACTCATGCTTCTGTGGTTTAATTATTCTTAACAGTCATATTTTGATTTTATGTTTTTAGATGTTTGAATACAGAGTTTCTCTGTGTAGTCCTGATTGTGCTGAAACTTACTCTGTAGACCATGTTGACCACAGTGTCAGAGATATGCCTGTCTTCAACCCTGAGTACTAAGATAGAAGGCAGGTAATACCCCACACCCAGGTCTATTTTGGTCTTCTATTTGCATTTTTCATAGACTATGTTGTGATAAGTTTTTCCAACCCCACAGCCTCCTAGATCCTCCCCAACTTTCTTACCCACCAAATTTCATGTTCTTTCTCTCTCGTAATGAACAAAAACAACACAAAATGTGAAAATGAAACAAGGAAACAAACTAACAACACAAAATAAAGCAAATATTGGAAAAAAACCCTACAGCAAACAAAAAACACAACCCACCTTAGAAACTTGGAGTTTCTTTTGTGTTGTCAATTATGACCTTACTAACTAGTCAGTTGCCATAAGGTATTTTCATATATCTTTTGTTTTGTTTAAAGCTTCTTTTTCTTTTTTTTTAATTTTATTTTTTATTAGATATATTTATTTACATTTCTTTTTTCCCCTCCATCTTTATTAACTTGGGTATTTCTTATTTACATTTCAATTGCTATTCCCTTTTGCAATTTCCAGGCCAACATGCCCCTAACCGCGCCCCCTCCCCTTCTATATGGCTGTTCCCCTCCACATCCTCCCCCCATTAGCGACCTCCCCCTAACCATCAGGTTCACTGGGAGTTTAGTCTTGGCAGGACAAGGGCTTCCCCTTCCACGGGTGTTCTTACTACGCTATTCATTGCTGCCTATGCATTTGCAGGCCAGGGTCAGTCCAAGTACAGTATTTGGGTAGTGGCTTAGTCCCTGGAAGCTCTGATTGGTTGGCATTGTTGTTCATATGGGGCCTCAAGTCCCTTCAAGCTCTTTCAGTCCTTTTTCTGATTCCTTCAACAGTGGTCCCATTCTCAGTTCAGTGGTTTGGTGTTGGCATTCACCTATGTATTTGTCATATTCTGGCTGTGTCTCCCAGAAGGGGTCTACATCCGGTTCCTGTCAGCCTGCACTTCTTTGCTTCATCCATCTTATCAAGTTTTGGTGGATGTGTATATATAGGCTGTATACCCATGTGAGGCAGGCTCTGAATGGCCATTCCTTAAGTCTTTGCTCCAAACTTTGTCTCCATATCTTTTCCTATGAATACTTTTGTTCCCCCTTCTAAGAAGGATGCAAGCATCCACATTTTGGTTGTCCTTCTTGAGATTCATGTGGTCTGTGGATTCTATCTCGGGAAATCCAAGCTTTTGGGCTAATATCCACTTATCAGTGAGCGCATAAAATATGTGTTTTTATAATTGGATTACCTCACTCAGAATAATATTTTCTAGTTCTATCCATTTGCCTGTGAATTTCCTAAAGTCATTGTTTTTAATAGCTGAGAAGTACCCCATTGTGTAGATGTACCACATTTTCTCTACCCATTTTTCTGTTGAAGGACATCTGGGTTCTTTCCAGCTTCTGGCTAATATAAATAAGGCTGTTATGAACATAGTGGAACATGTATCCTTGTTACATTTTGGATCATATTTTGGGTATAGTCCAGAAGTGGTAAGGCTTGGGTCTCAGGGAGTACTGTGTCCAATTATCTGAGGAACCTCCAAACTGATTTCCAAGGTGGTTGTACCAGCATACCATCCCAAATATCCTCACCAGCATCTTTATCACCTGAATTTTTGATCTTCATCATTCTGACTGGTGTGAGGTGGAATTTCAGGGTTTTTTTTTTTGATTTGCATTTCCCTGATTTGGACATTTCTTTAGGTACTTCTCAGCTATTTGATATTCTTCAGCTGAAAATTCTTTGTTTAGCTCTGTACCCCATTTTTAGTAGGGTTATTTGGCTCTCTGTAGTCTAACTTCTTGAGTTCTTTGTTAATATTGGATATTAGCCCTCTATCAGATGTAAGGTTGGTAAAGATCTTTTCCCAATCTGTTGGTTGCCGTTTTTTCCTAATGACAGTGACTTTTGCCTGACAGAAGCTTTTCAATTTAATGAGATCCCATTTGTCAATTCTTGATCTTAGAGCATAAGCTATTGTTGTTCTGTTCAGGAACTTTTTCCCAGTGCCCATGTGTTCCAGGTTCTTCTCCACTTTTTCTTCTAATACTTTGAGTGTATCTGGTTTTATGTGGGGGTCATTGAGCCTCTTGCACTTGAGCTTCATACATGGTGATGAGACTGGGTCGATTAGCATACTTTTACATGATGACCTCCAGTTGAACCAGCACTACTTGTTGAAAATTCTATCTTATTTCCACTGTATGGTTTTAGCTCCTTTGTCAAAGATCAAGTGACCATAGGTATATAGGTTCATTTCTGAGTCTTCAATTCTATTCCATTGATCAATCTTCTTGTCTCTGTACCAATACAATGCAGTTTTTATCACAATTGCTCTGTAAAATAGCTTAAGGTCAGGGATGATGATTCCCGCAGAAGTTCTTATATCATTGAGGATACTTTTCGCTATCCTGGGATTTTTTTTTTTATTCCAGATGAATTTGAAAATTGCTCTTTCTAACTCTGAAGACCTGAGTTTTAACTTTGATGGGGGTTTGCCCTGAATCTGTAAATTGTTTTTGGTACGATCTCTATTTTTCCAATATTAATCCTGCAAATCTATGAGAATAGGATATATTTTCAATCTTCTAAGTTCTTCAATTTCTTTCTTTGGAGACTTTATGTTATTGCCATACAAATCTTTCACTTGCTTTGTTAGAGTCACACCAAGGTATTTTAGGTTATTTGTGACTATTGTGAAGGGCATAATTTCCCTAATTTCTTTCTCAACCTGTTGATCCTTTGAGTAGAGGAAGGCTACTGATTTGGTTGACTTAATTTTTTATCCTGCCATTTTGTTGATGCTGTTTTTCAAGCTTAGTAGTTATCTGGTGGAATTTTTTGATTCACTTAAGTATACTACCATATCATCTACAAATAGTTATATTTTGACTTCTTCCTTTCCAGTTTGTATCACTTTGGCCCTCCTGTGTTGACTGAATGCTCTAGGTAGGACTTTAAGTATTTTATGGAATAAGGAGGGAAAGAGTGGGCAGCCTTGTCTAGTTTCTGAGTTTAGTGCAATTGTTTCAAGTTACTCTCCATTTGGTTTGATATTGGCTACTGGTTTGCTGTATATTGCATTTACTATGTTTAGGTATGGGCCTTGAATTCCTGATCTTTCCAAGACTTTTAACTTGAAGGGGTGTTAAATTTTGTCAAATGCTTTCTCAGCATTTAATTAGAGGATCATATGTTTTTTCTTTGAGTTTTTTTTATATTGTGGATGCATTGATGGACTTTTATATATTGAACCACCTCTGCATCCCTGGGATTAAGGCTTCTTGATTATGTTGGATGATCATTTTGATGTGTTCTTGGATTTGGTTTGCAATAACTTTTTTGAGCCTTTTGGTATTGATATTTATAAGGGAAATTGGTCTGAAGTTATCTTTCATTATTGGGTATGTGTGTGGTTTAGCCATAAGCATAATTGTGGCTTCATAGAAGGAATTTGGTAGTTCTCCATCTGTTTCTATTTTGTAGAAGTTTGGAGAGTATTTGTAAGAGGTCTTCAATGAAGTTTTCAAGGAATTCTGCACTGAATCCACCTGTTCCTGGTCTCTTTTTGTTTGGGAGACTTTTAATAACTGCTTCTATTTCTTTAGGAATTGTGGGATTGTTTAGATGGTTTATCTGATTTAACTTTGGTACCTGATATCTGTCTAGAAAATTGTCCATTTTGTCCAGATTTTCAAGTTTTGTTGAATATAAACTTTTGTAGTAGGATCTGATGATTTTTTTAATTTCTCCAGAATCTGTCGTTATATCCCCCTCTTTATTTCTAATTTTGTTAATTTGAGTACTGTGTTTGTGCTCCTTGGTTAGTCTGGCTAAGGGTTTATCTACCTTGATGATTTTCTCAAAGATCCAGCTCCTGGTTTTGTTGATTCTTTGTGTATTTCTTTTTGTTTCTCCTTGATTGATTATTTCCTGAGTTTGATTATTTCATGCTGTCCACCCCCTTTGGGTGTATTTCTTCTTTTTGTTCTATAGCTTTTACATGTGCTGTCAAGATGCGAGTGTATGCTCTCGCCAGTTTCTGTTTGGAGGTCCTCAGAGCTTGGAGTATTTTTCTTAGCACTGACTTTATTGTGTCCCATAAGTTTGGGTATGTTGTGCCTTCCTTATCATTAAATCCTAAAATATCTTTAATTTCGTTATTTATGTCTTACCTGACCAAGTTATCATCTAGTGGAGTGTTGTTCAACTTTCATGTGTATGAGGGCTTTTTGTCATTTTTGTTGTTATTGAAGACCAGCCTTTGGCCGTGGTTTTCTGATAGGCTGCAAGGGATTATGTCGATCTTGTTTTGTCTGTTGAGGCCTGTTTTGTGACTTATTATATGGCCAATTTTGGAGAAGGTACAATGAAGTGCTGAGAAGAAGGTATATTCTTTTGTTTTAGGATGAAATGTTCTCCAGATATCTGTTAAATCCATTTAGTTAATAACTTCTGTTAGTTTCTCTGTGTCTCTCTTTAGTTTCTGTTTCCATGTTCTGTCCTTTGCTGAGCATGGTATGTCAAAGTCTCCCACTATTATTATGTGAAGTGCAATATGTTCTTTGAGGTTTAGTAAGGCTTCTTTTATGAATGTAGCTACCCTTGCATTTGGAGCATAGATATTCATGATTCAGAGTTCATCTTGGTGGATTTTTCCTTTGATGAATATTTTTTATCTTTCTTGATAACTTTTGGTTGAAAGTCGATTTTATTACATATTAGAATGACTTCTCCAGGTGGTTCTTGAATCTATTTTCTTGGAAAATTGTTTTCCAGTCTTTTACTTTGATGCAGTGTCTGTCTTTGTCTCTGTAGTATTTTTCCTGTATGCAGCAAAATGCTGGATCCTCTTCATGTATTCAATCTGTTAGTCTATGTCTTTTTATTGGGGGAATTGAGTCCATTGATGTTAAGAGATATTAAAAAATAGTGATTGTTGAATCCTGTTATTTTTCTTGATAGAGGTGGAATTATGTTTGTGTGGCTCTTTTTTTTGTTTTTGTAAGGTATTTACTTTCTTGCTTTTCCTATGGTGTGGTTTCCCTCCTTGTATTGGAGTTTTCTGTCTATTATCCTTTGTAGGGCAGAATTTGTAGAAAGATATTGTGTAATTATGATTTTGTCATGGAATATCTTGGTTTCTCCATCTGTGTTAATTGTGAATTTTGCTGGATATAGTAGTATAGGCTGGCATTTGTTTTTTCTTAAGTTCGGTATAACATGTGCTATGTATCTTCTGACTTTCATTGTTTCTGATGAGAAGTCTGTTCTAATTCTGATAGGTTGCCTTTATATGTTACTTGATCATTTTCCCATATTGCTTTTCATATTCTTTCTTTGTTTTGTGTATTTGATGTTTTGACCATTATGTGACAATCTATTTGGAGTTTTGTAAGCTTCTTGTATATTTATGAGCATTTCTTTCTTTAGGTTAGGGCAGTTTTCTTCTATTATTTTGTTGAAGATATTTACTGGCCCTTTAATTTGGGAAACTTCTCTCTCTTCTATATCTAATATTCTTTGGTTTGATCTTCTCATTGTGTTCTGCATTTATTGGATATTTTGGGTTAAGAGCTTTTAGCATTTTGCATTTTCCTTAACAGTTGTGTCGATGTTTTATATATCTTCTACCCCCAAGATTTTCTCTTCTATCTCTTGTATTATGTTTGTGATGCTTGCTTCTATGACTCCTGAGCTCTTACTTAGGTTTTCCATCTCTAGTCTTGTCTCCCATTATGATTTATTTATTGTTTCTATTTCCATTTTTAAATCCTGGATGGTTTTATTCAATTCCTTCACCTGTTCAGTTGTGTTTTCCTACAATTCTTTAGGTGACTTTATGTTTCTTATTTAACGGCTTCTACTTGTTTACCTGTGTTGTCCTGTATTTCTTTAAGGGAGTTATTCTTGTTCCTCTCAAAGTCCTCTATCATCATTGTGAGATGAGATTTTTAAATCTAAATCTTGCTTTTCTGGTTTGTTGGGATATCTAGTATTTGTTTTAGTGGAAGAACTGGGCTCTGATTGTGCCATGAAGTCGTGGTTTCTGTTGCTTAGTTTCCTACACTTGCCTCTCACCATCTGTTTATTTCTGGTGTTACCTAGTCTTGCTGTCTCTGACAGTGGCTTGACACTCCTGTCAGCCTGTGTGTAAGCATTCCTGGAGACTGGCTTTCTCCCAGTGGTATCTGGGCACACCTGTGTGTCAGTATTCTGGATATTAGCTTTCTCCCAGTGTGATCTGGATACAGACAGTTGTGTCACAGGATCAGCTCCAGATGAAGGCAGAAGTCAGAAGTATCCTGGTCCTTACTGCTGCCAGGTTCCTGTATCCTCAGAACTCCTGCTGGGTCCCTCAGAGCAGAAGTGCTGGTCTCACCTCTGCTCTCAGGTTTGTCAGGGAGATCAGATTTCAACTCTGAGTGAAGGCAAAGACTGGAAGGCTCCTGTTCCTGACTGTTCCTAGGTTCCTCTTTCCAGAGGGCTCCATATGGGTTACTCTTGGGTCAGAAATGTGAAGAGAAGTGGCATTCTTTCCTGAGCTTTCAGGATTGTCCACACCTCTGAGAGTTCAGCTCTCTCCCGACAAGATATAGGTACAGAGAGTTGTTGGACCAGGTCAGCTCTAGGCACAGGCAAGAATCAGAAAGATCCTGTCCCAGACTGATCCTGGGTTCCTATATCCTAAGAGCTCCAGGTGGGTCCCTAAGAGCAGAAGTGTTGGCCTTACCTCTGCTCTCAGGTTTGTCACAACTCCTAGAGACTGGCTTTCATCTCCAGCTCCAGGCGGAGACAGGAAGCAAATACATTGTGTACTTTTATTTTTATCTCTCTATCAATCAACTATCTATCTATCTATCTATCTATCTATCTATCTATCTATCTATCATCTATCTTGATAAATATTCAGAGGTATGATATTTGTTTTCCAGTGTTTAGTGAAGATTTGTTTCTTATGGAACTTGCACCACATCACCCCTCATTTTCACCAACATTTGATTATATCAGTCTTGAGTTTATTTCATCTGGATGGATTGATGATTTATTAATTCTCTGATATCTAATGATACCAACAATCTTTTCATGTATTTGTAAGTCACTCACACATTTTTGTCTTAAGCATCTGCTCATATGAGCTCATTTCTTATTAAATTTTTCTGTCTTCAAATTGCCAGAAAATATACATGTATACGTACATACACATGTGCGTGCACGCAAGCGCATGCGCGCGCACACACACACACACACACACACACAATGTGGAATCAAAACCATTGATAATATATCAGAACAAGTTCCTACTGTCTAGTTCAGCATTTTCTGGAATACATCATTTAATAACAGATAATTTAACCTTCCATTGAACATTGACTGAGTATGTTTCTCATGATTTCAACATATGTCTTTGACTACATTAAATTGCAGAGATTTTATCTGGTAATTTTTTCAGAAATTATGTAGTTTTGACATACACATTTAGATCAAATAATTTTAATTTTTTATTCAGAAATATTTTGGTGTTTGTTTGGTTATATATCTGTGTGTGTGAGTAGAGGTTTTTACTTAAAGATGCTCCACCACATCACAAGGACATCTGCTCAACTATGTTCCTAGCAGATTTATTCATAATAGCCTAAAATGCGAAACAACTTAGATGCCTCTCAGCTGAAGAATGAAGAAATGTGCTACATCAACACAATGTAACACTACTCTCTGCTATTAAAAACAAAAACATCATGAAATTTGCAGGTAAATGAATGGATCTAGAAAATAACATCCTGAATGAGGTAAATCTGTTCCAAAAGGAAACTTATGGTGTGAACTAATTTATGGGTGGATGTTAGCCATAAATACAGGATACTTATACTACTATCAACAGATTCAAAGAAATTAAGTCACAAGAAGAATTCAAGTGAAGATACTTGTATTTCACTCAGAAGGGGAAAATATACATCAGCAGTGGATGAATGGAGGAAACTAAATGTGAGAATTGGTAAGGAGGCTAATGGGGATGGGGATCCAGTGTGGTGTAGGAAATGATTGAGAGAGAGAGAGAGAGAAAGGAAATCAGTTGGGGTGGGGCATCTCTGGGAATGGCCAGAGATCTGGGATGGGAAACGCATTTGTTTGTTTATGAGGATGCTGCTATTTGAGATTCTAATAACTGGGTATATGAAGATTGAAGTGGCCACTTTCTGCAGATAGATGGGACTTCCACTGGAGGGAAATGGACACCCAACATACTGACAACACTTTTGACCCAAAGTTTGTGAAGCTTACAATCTGGACAGGAACAAAGATGGAATAGAGATGAAGGGAATAGCCAACCAATGAATTACACAACTTGAGACCCAACCCATGGGCATGAGGCACACCCTGATACTACTAATGGTACTGTTCAGATTGCAGACTGAAGCCTAACATAACTGTCTTATAAGAGTCTTCATAGAGCAGCTGATGGAAACAGATGTAGAGTCCCCACAGTCAAATATTAGGCAAGGCACAGGGAGTCTTGTAGAAGAGTGGAGAATAGGATGAGGGAGCCTGAAGGTTCAAGGACACCACAAGAAGACATACACAGTCAACTAACTTTGACACATGGGACCTCACACATACTGAACCACCAGTCAAAGAGCACGCAATGGCTGGACTCTGGACCCCTACACATTATTAACAGATGTCCAACATACTTTTAATATGAATCCTTAAGAATTATAGTGAAGGCTGCTGCTATTTTGTTGCTTATCTTTGAATCATCTTCCCCAACAAGGACTGCTTTGTCTAGCCTTAGAGGAAGAGGATGTGCCTGCTGTAACTGGAGGTGCCAGGGCAAGTTCTTACCCATGGTGGGATTCCCCTTCTCTGAGGAAAATGGGAAGTGTAAATGGAAGGAGGAGCTTGTAAGGGTGTGAGTTTGAGAAGTGGAAAGAGTGGTGAATAATTAAACAAATTATTGAAAAAAAAAAGGAAGAGAAGTAATAGCTAAACCTGAACCATGGAGCAAGCCAGAAAGAGATCTTCTCTGTGGTTTCTGTTTTGAGCCCTCACCTAAATTTTGTTCTGTATTCTTTTAACATACAGTAAGAGTATCTGAAATGCAATAAACCATTCTCTTCAAAGTATGGTTCACTGTCCAGGATGAGACAGAGGCCTGGGATAAGACAGAGGCATCCAAGAATCAATGGATGTGAGTTAGCTGTGACATACTGCATTAGGTATGTGGAACAGGCTTCTGAGGGCCATTTGAATTTAAACTAGTAACCTATGTCAACATATATAAGGATTTATGAGTTCTGCACATGCTGTAAGGTTAACTATAGTCAAATCACAATGAAGAGTGGAAGACCCATTTATTTGCTTGATCGTGACTGATATCTCAATATTTGGAGTAGTTCCAGAGACTTTGTTTCTCATTGAGGGAGATGACAACCCAGTGTTTGTTAAGTCCACAAGGCTGTGTCCCTCAGTTCCAGTGTGGCATGGAAAATCTTTAGGATTCCTGGAGAACAACTGTTTGTAGCCCATGATTGAAGGTTGGAAATGTTGGTTCTAACATCATCTGATTCTAATTTGTGGTTATTTGAAATGAAAACCAACCATAAATAATGTCCTTAGACTAAAAATTTACTGTGAGTTTAAATGCGGATACTAGGAATCAAAACTGGGTTCTATGAAAGACTAATAATTAGCAATATGGCTACTCCATATTCCTTTCAGGACTATGAATGATAGCTGAGATTATTTGACAACTGTGATATTAGAGTTTTATATTTTAGAGAGAGAGAGAGAGAGAGAGAGAGAGAGAGAGAGAGAGAGAGAGAGATCTTTGAGCTGTTTGATATGAAAGGCTAAAGTATAAGTTGCACTGCCTGTTTTAATAGCAGGATCCCTAGGCTTATTGGATAATGACCTAGGATAAAACTCATCAAAATAAGAGCCTTGTGGCAGAGCAGATTTTAGACCCCACAATAAACCTACACCCTTATGTCTATCCAAATAAACAAACAAATTCTCTGTGTTCAGTTTCTGTTAACTACCCTTATCTGTCATAGAGTGTACAGATAGGCCCCTCATTTCCTGCTAATGCTATGGTCACACTAATTACCAAACAGCTCTGAATATTATGCTCATAGTCTTTTTATGATGTTAGAGGAATCATACAATATGCAGAAAACACAAAGAAATGTGCCCTGTGCATGTGATTAGCCCCTATGGTAAGGATCATACCCTCCCAGCAGATATAAGAATTCAATAAAGCCTCAGAGCAATCAATATTTCTGTGGGTAGTGTGACAAATACCTCTCAGATTTGAAATTAGAATGTAGGGTTTTTAGAGCAGAAATGGCTCATGGTTATAGACATGCCGTTTTCTCATGTTTGCTCATATATCCTTTTTGTCTTGTTATTCCAAAGCCTTGTACTATTTATAATGGTAAACTAATGGTAGATTTTTATAAATATCTAGCGTGATTTATGTCTTACAGAAGGTTCTGGAGGCTAATGGCTCCAAAATAGTTCTCTTGAAGTCTATGAGCTTCTGTCTATATTCCTGATTATAGTTAGTCTAAACCTGGGAGGTAAGTGAATCACTCTTGATGACCTCCTGAAAATATAGGCTTGAAGATTCAGTGTTTTGCTAAGATTTATATGCTAAGCAAAATTGAAGGATTCCTCTGGAAATAATAGTATTTAATGCTGAATGAAGTTTACAATCCATTTGCCAAGTTATGATTAAAAACTTTATTTGAAACTGTGTGTTGTGATTCATCCACTTAACATCAGCATTTGGGAAACAGACTCAGACACTCTCTATGATTTTGAGGCTAACTAGGTCTTGTTTGTTATGGCTTGTATATGGTTTGTTGCAGGTCAGCCAGGGCTAAATAGTGAAACCTCTTTTCAGACACAACAAAACAAAAAGCTCCTTGTGCATGCTATTAAGCCTTCAAAGCATCCTTATAAAAATGGCTCTTCTGATTTTTTGTAGTTAAAGAATTTGTGAATGATGAACATACATGAAGTCACAAGAACCTGGGGTGGTGTTTCCACTCATGTCTCCCCAGCTACCAGATTCAAGTCTTTTGGAAAGCTAAAACTAATGTCTTTCTAAGTCATCATTGTATCCATATTCTGTGCATGTGTTAATGGTGTATTTGAAACATAGGTCTTGAATTAGTTATACAGTGTCCTTAAGTATGTCAGCTGAGTTCTTCAGTCTTTCCTGTGGAAAACTGAGACACCATAGGCATCTGCCTGTACTAGGACACTGTGGCCACATTCTTCAACACTGCTGCTTCTCCAATTCCACTTCCCAGTTCCCATGTCCTTCAAGAGATGTGTGTGTGTGTGTGTGTGTGTGAAGGCTAGAAATACAGGGCTTCTCTTCTCCAAGGGAAAGGGTGTAGAGACAAAAGGGACTTACTGCATGTATTACAGAGGCATCTACACAGCATCCTTGGGACTTTTCTTACAAAGTTGAGGTGATTTAGTATCTGTCAACAGTTTAAGAGGACTTTGGGGGCAGGATAATGGCATACTTGAGTGGTGACCCAGAGATATTTTGGTTAAAGAACCAAAGATTGGACTTTTAAAATATCTCAGTTTAGATCACTGGCCACACAAAGCCCATATATTTGATCCATGGAATCCTCTGTAGAAGAAAAGAACTAACTCCCAAAAGTAGTACTCTGACCACCATATATATCACATAGCATGTATGTACTCAGACTCCCTCTCTCACTCTTTATCTTTTTCTCTCTCCTTCTGCCTCTCTTTCAAACATTCACACACACACACACACACACACACACACACACACACTTGCACGTGAAACAATAATGTTCAATACAAAAGTTGTTTCTTGTAAGTGTATAAAAGGAATATAAAAAGAACAATTTTAGGGGACAGAAGCTGGTTATATAAGAACCAGCAGCACAGTCTATTGGTAAGGACATGAGTAGATTAAGAAGTAGGAGAGAACATTGAAGGTGGGAGTGAAAAAGAAATAAGGAAGCTTCTGAGCAGTAATGATTCAAAGCTGACTGGAAGTTAGTAATGGAGGAGAGTATCAGCGGGTTCCCCTTTTCCCTACCCTATTATGCATCAGGTTTGTCAGTGCTTCTTCAGTTCCTCCTCTGTCTCAAGCCATCCACCATTTCTCAGTGCTTGTATAACCACTGTTACTTAACTTGAAGAATAATTCAAATTATTTTCATCAAAAGCAAGCCAGCCAGTTGGAAAAGTTTCAATCAAATGAATGTGCAGTATACTGAGATACTTGAACATATTGTGAAAAGGGTTAGCCCATGGCAACAGACTATTGAAATCAAATAGTCTTTTACCTACTCTTTTCATCCTAATACTATGATGGCTGTTTTTGTTATTATCTTTGTCATTTTTATTATTATTGTTATATTATGATTATTGTTTGTACGAGGTCAAGCCTCTACTCTACCCTCAATTCCAGTGAAGTGTCTAAAGCCTCCAGCATGAACAGTATCCCTAGTAAAGTGAGCAGCAAGAGCTTTGATGAAGGCCTATTGACTCAAAAACCATCTTTCCCATTAAAAGAAATAAAGAGTATATTCTGCAACCATTGTGAGTGATCATGGCACAGTCACAATGTGGAAGCAGTTTCATGAAGTTTTGTGATTTTAAATAACCTAGAAAGTCATATATCAAGGCAATTTTAGCATAGGTTCATGAGTTTATCAGAGAGATGGTTGCAGCAAGATGTGAGAAGCTTTTCTATAGGCCATCAGAAGGCATTCTTTTTTTAAATCTTTATTAACTTGAGTATTTCTTATTTACATTTCGATTGTTATTCCCCTTCCCGGTTTCCGGGCCAACATCCCACTAGCCCCTTCCCCTTCCCTTCTATATTGGTGTTCCCCTCCCCATCCTCCCCCCATTACCGCCCTCCCCCCAACAATCACGATCACTGGGGGTTCAGTCTTGGCAGGATCAAGGGCTTCCCCTTCCACTGGTGCTCTTACTAGGCTATTCATTGCTACCTATGAGGTTGGAGCCCAGGTTCAGTCCATGTATAGTCTTTGGGTAGTGGCTTAATCCCTGGAAGCTCTGATTGCTTAGCGTTGTTGTTCATATGGGGTCTCGAGCCCCTTCAAGCTCTTCCAGTCCTTTCTCTGATTCCTTCAATGGGTGTCCCATTCTCAGTTCAGTGGTTTGCTACTGGCATTCGCCTATATATTTGCTGTATTCTGGCTTTGTCTCTCAGAAGAGATCTACATCCACTTCCTGTTGGCCTGCACTTCTTTGCTTCATCCATCTTATCTAATTGGGTGGTTGTATATGTATGTGCCACATGTGGGGCAGGCTCTGAATGGGTGTTCCTTCTGCCTCTGTTCTAAACTTTGCCTCCCTATTCCCTCCCAAGGGTATTCTTGTTCCTCTTTTAAAGAAGGAGTGAAGCATTCAAATTTTGGTCATCCTTCTTGAGTTTCATGTGTTCTGTGCATTTAGGGTAAATCAAGCATTTGGGCTAATAGCCACTTATCAATGAGTGCATACCATGTGTTTTTTATTAGAAGGCATTCTTAACCTACAGGTTGGTGGAAGTTAATGGTCTGCTATGTTCATTAATTTCATGAAGATTTTATCTTTTAGTCACAGGATGTTAGTTCTGACACAGGTTACACAGAGGGCTAGAGCTAGTCTCTGATAAGATAATTAGTTCCCAGACACACAGCATTAACATGTCCTTACTTCTCTGTAGTTTAAATCAGTCTGTGCCAATACAGGTTCTTTTCAGGAATTCTCATCACAAATGCATTGGTAAAACTCATAGAGGAAAAAAAAATCACCACATCTCATCTCTATAAAATAGTTGTGAATATTTTCTTGCCAACTGATAGACTGTAATTAACTACTTGTCATGTGATATCAGAATTTCTTAAATGTATACCTCCTTGAATCCCATGACTTCACGCATAAATGTCATTCTTGTATGTTCTAGAGTATATCCCATGTAGTTTTTAAACTAATAACAAGGAAATAGTATAAAACAACTAGAATATTCAGAATTTATGCTGTATATAAGTGCATAATATATATATATATATATACATATATATGACTTTAAAAATCTTGAGATCAGTATTTATAATATGAACTGTTTATTACTTATTAAAATACATTTCAGAAAAACTAGTGCATATTGCTGTAGAGGTATACAGCTGAAATTCTAAGACAGAAAAGAGTGAGGCCAATGGACTGTGAGTGTGAGGTCAGCCTATGCTACATAGCAATATACAACTATCTCAAACTCGAACAAGTGTAAACAAACAAACCAAAAATGAAACAATGGAACAAAACAAAACACAGGCCTGAGACTATAGCTCAGGTGAAGAGTATTTACTGAGCATGCTCATTGTCTTAGTTTCGATTTTCCAGCACCATAAAACATCAGCGATAAAACCATTCCATATATAATGACATCAATGTTCACAGAAAATATTATCTATAACTGAAAAGCTAGAAGAGTGTAAGTCAGTAGTAATGTGAGTGCTTTAAAAGCTTTCCTCGTACATATTTAGTTGCAATTAACATAATTAGTAATCAAGAAGTAATTTCAAAAAATAGTAAAATAAGATAAAATTTCTCACATCCTATTATAGAACTAGGAGCAGAGGAGTTTCAGTTCCTCTTTTTCCTTGTGGTTTTGCTAAGGACATTGGTTTCGCTCTCTCTGCAGGAGTTTATATGTTCTCAGTCTTCAAATATCAATTATGGAGATTTGTTTTGCAACATCTGGCACTATATGTGGCTTCTCTCCTTTACTCTCAGAATCAGCTTTCATTAAGCAATTTCCTCTTTTCATTTTGGTCAAGAAGAGGGGCAGAAAAATAATGACACTGAGTATCACTCAGAGGAAATTAGTTTTGCTTTTCCTTTCGGAGCCTCAGATTTTTTTATTGTTTAGTCTAGTCAAGAAGGATTCTGAAAGCTTTAAAAATAACAGAAAACTAGAGTCTGGAAAACCACCAAATGTTCTAGAGAAATAAAATCCTAAGGAAATAAAACTTATGAATTAGAAACAATACATTCATTCTTGAAGAAAGAGTTTTAATGGTCATAAACAGCACTGATATCTAATGCAACAGGCACCATCAGTTGTTAAACAGAAGAGAAGGTCTCCTTCTGGAATTGATGCTTCAGAAGAAGAGAGAGAGGATAATAGGATTATTGGGAGTGAGAACTCCAGTGTGAGTTCCCAAAAATGTCCAAGAATAATTTCATTCATTAGTGAAAAAAGAGAGAGACACCGCCGGAACCTGAAGGAAACAGACCGGATAAACAGTTCTCTGCACCCAAATCCCGTGGGAGGGAGGGCTAAACCTTCAGAGAGGCAGACACGCCTGCGAAACCAGAAGAGACTGCTCTCTGCACACATTACTGATTCCAGAGGAAAGCACCAGAATCCATCTGGAACCCTGGTGCACGGAGGCTCCCGGAAGGGGCGGCACAGATCTTCCTGGTCGCTGCCACCGCGTAGAGCCTGTGGGCAGCACCCCTCGAGCGAACTTGAGCCTCGGGAACACAGGTAAGACTAACTTATCTGCTGCAAGTGACTTGCCTGGTGGAATCGGGACAAACAGAGGCAGAATTCCTCTAGGACCGGGCACATCCTGTGTTTACCGGAAGTCCCACACCCGCAGATCCCGGCCCGCAGCAGCTCTCTGCTCCTAGCCTTCCTCTAGACAAAAGAGAAACAAGCCGAGAAAGAAATTAGGGAAACGACACTGTTCATAATAGACCCAAATAATATAAAGTACCTCGGTGTGACTTTAACCAAGCAAGTAAAAGATTTGTACAACAAGAACTTCAAGACACTGAAGAAAGAAATTGAAGAAGACCTCAGAAGATGGAAAGATCTCCCATGCTCATGGATTGGCAGGATTAATATAGTAAAAATGGCCATTTTACCAAAAGCGATCTACAGATTCAATGCAATCCCCATCAAAATACCAATCCAATTCTTCAAAGAGTTAGACAGAACAATTTGCAAATTCATCTGGAATAACAAAAACCCAGGATAGCTAAAACTATCCTCAACAATAAAAGGACTTCAGGGGAATTGCTATCCCTGAACTCAAGCAGTATTACAGAGCAATAGTGATAAAAACTGCATGGTATTGGTACAGAGACAGACAGATAGACCAATGGAATAGAATTGAAGACCCAGAAATGAACCCCACACCTATGGTCACTTGATTTTGACAAAGGAGCCAAAACCATCCAATGGAAAAAGATAGCATTTTCAGCAAATGGTGCTGGTTCAACTGGAGGTCAACATGTAGAAGAATGCAGATCGATCCATGCTTATCACCTGTACAAAGCTTAAGTCCAAGTGGATCAAGGACCTCCACATCAAACCAGACACACTCAAACTAATAGACGAAAAACTAGGGAAGCATCTGGAACACATGGGCACTGGAAAAAATTTCCTGAACAAAACACCAATGGCTTATGCTCTAAGATCAAGAATCAACAAATGGGATCTCATAAAACTACAAAGCTTCTGAAAGGCAAAGGACACTGTGGTTAGGACAAAACGGTAACCAACAGATTGGGAAAAGATCTTTACCAATCCTACAACAGATAGAGGCCTTATATCCAAAATATACAAAGAACTCAAAAAGTTAGACCGCAGGGAAACAAATAACCCTATTAAAAAATGGGGTTCAGAGCTAAACAAAGAATTCACAGCTGAGGAATGCCGAATGGCTGAGAAACACCTAAAGAAATGTTCAACATCTTTAGTCATCAGGGAAATGCAAATCAAAACAACCCTGAGATTTCACCTCACACCAGTGAGAATGGCTAAGATCAAAAACTCAGGTGACAGCAAATGCTGGCGAGGATGTGGAGAAAGAGGAACACTCCTCCATTGTTGGTGGGGTTGCAGACTGGTACAACCATTCTGGAAATCAGTCTGGAGGTTCCTCAGAAAATTGGACATTGAACTACCTGAGGATCCAGCTATACCCTCTTGGGCATATACCCAAAAGATGCCCCAACATATAAAAAAAGACACGTGCTCCACTATGTTCATCGCAGCCTTATTTATAATAGCCAGAAGCTGGAAAGAACCCAGATGCCCTTCAACAGAGGAATGGATACAGAAAATGTGGTACATCTACACAATGGAATATTACTCAGCTATCAAAAACAACGACTTTATGAAATTCGTAGGCAAATGGTTGGAACTGGAAAATATCATCCTGAGTGAGCTAACCCAATCACAGAAAGACATACATGGTATGCACTCACTGATAAGTGGCTATTAGCCCAAATGCTTGAATTACCCTAGATGCCTAGAACAAATGAAACTCAAGACGGATGATCAAAATGTGAATGCTTCACTCCTTCTTTAAAAGGGGAACAAGAATACCCTTGGCAGGGAAGAGAGAGGCAAAGATTAAAACAGAGACTGAAGGAACACCCATTCAGAGCCTGCCCAACATGTGGCCCATACATATACAGCCACCCAATTAGACAAGATGGATGAAGCAAAGAAGTGCAGACCGACAGGAGCCGGATGTGATCGATCCTGAGAGACACAGCCATATTACAGCAAATACAGAGGCGAATGCCAGCAGCAAACCACTGAACTGAGAACGGGACCCCCCGTTGAAGGAATCAGAGAAAGAATTTGGAAGAGCTTGAAGGGGCTTGAGACCCCATATGTACAACAATGCCAAGCAACCAGAGCTTCCAGGGACTAAGCCACTACCTAAAGACTATACATGGACTGACCCTGGACTCTGACCTCATAGGTAGCAATGAATATCTAGTAAGAGCACCAGTGGAAGGAAGCCCTGGGTCCCTAAGACTGAACCCCAGTGAACTAGACTGTCGGGGGAGGGGGCAATGGGGGGAGGGTGGGGAGGGGAACACCCATAAGGAAGGGGAGGGGGAGGGGGATTTTTGCCCGGAAACCGGGAAAGGGAATAACACTCAAATGTACATAAGAAATACTTAATAATAAAAAAAAGAAAAATCTCACTTTTTATTTTATTTTTTTTAGTTATGCTGATCACAGTGTCACAGCTGTGCTCCAAGCTGACATCTTTTTCTTCCTTGATATAGTGGTAATCACAAGCATAGTTTTCAGATTACAAATGCTTCAGATACACCAATATATTTAGTATTATATTGAGCAAAGTCAAACTTACAGAAATAAAGGACTTTTAGGCACTTTCAAGAATGGGGATGTATACATATCAGGTCCAGAGCAGCTGTGGTTTCCTATCAGTTCTCAAGAATATCTACCCATCTTTCCTTCCTCTCCAACCTCGGTTATATTTCTTGGTAGAGTGCATGCTACAACATGGTATCTTGTACTTAGATTGTATCTATGCCTCCACGGTCTTCTGTAGAATTTTTTGTTCCTAGATCAGGGCATATTCTAGTTTGAGTTGAGAGGATTCACAATACAATGCCAAGGCTAAAATAAGTTAAAAATTTTGTGAATGTTCACACATATAGTGTAACTAGAGTGGGTGCATTTTCAGCAGAAACCTACAAATTTGAGAACACATTTTCAGTCGCTTCGTACCATGGACTTGTGTAAAATTTCTCTTTATTTTCATGCTATAGAAATTGTAGTTAGTACTGAGATGTGCTCTTTTATGATGATGATCTTCTTCTTTTGGTTTTTTGATTTAAGAGTGTTCAGTCCTCTGGCAGCTCATTGTGACACCTCTTGGAATATTTTATTCCCTTTGGCTGGTAACTGTTGCAGTGTTGGTGACAAACATTGAATAATTGAAATACCTCTTCTTTGACCTTTTGCCTAAAGAATAGCTTTAAACATGAACTATGCTGTTACATACTCTGTCCATTGCCCTGTCTATAATCATGGGATGAGCCATCTGGGAGTTAATCTTCTTTTCCTGATACACTGCAGTGTTCTGTTCACTTACATTCCTAATCCATTAGCTCTGGGACTGTTGGGACCTGCCTTGTTATGTCTCATTCTTGGCTATGATCCTTTTGAGGACTGAAGCCTTTTGAGACTTTGGAGTCTACCTTCTGAGCTCATGGCATTTTGAATTTCATTAAACATTTTGTGAGAAATAGCCATGCAATCAACTGATGACCTTCTTCCTTCAATGTATATTGAAGTCATGTTTAAGTAAAAAGACTTCATCTATACAGAGACATTAAATACTAAACTCTGTTAGAATCCTTCAACTTTATAGAGGAAATCACTTCTGGGCTGTGCTAAAACATAGCTATTTATGTGGATATTTTGCATTCCATATGCATCAGCAACTATTGTTCCATTCTTAACAGTTTTTTAGTTCAAATTTTCATAGTGTGTTCAATATTCACTGAATATTTTACTTAGGTATTTATTTGTAAATTTATATTGTAAAGATAAAGTAATTGGAAGTTACTTCCACCATAATTTTATTCAGATCTATTATTGATTTTACAGTCAATTTATCTAGAGAGAAAAATTGATGTATCTACTTCCACAGCGAGTTCTCTGAAGTGCTAATTTATGAATGTTAAAGTTTCAATGATAGTAAGATGTGTTGACTTTCAACATGAAGCCTTTTCTCTAATATTAAATTTAAATATTCATTCCTCATGAACATTTTTGATATATATCTGTTACTAATTTAGTTTTTCAGTATAGTCAAGAAAAAAAATGAACTGCAGAAGACTCTAAAATGTCACCGTAACTGTAGCATCATGCAATGTGACATTGACTTAAAGGACAAATTGATGAGAAATAAGTCTGCAGGCAGTGACTTGGACTCCCTCAACAGAGAACAGAAAGGATGCTATAGCAAAGTCCAGCCTGTTTTAGATTCCTCAGAGCACAAAGGTATGGAACTAGGGAGGATCATGAAGACAGAATTGCATTAGTATCTTTTGTTTTTTTCTCCAGAAGATTTAAAGTCCATAAGCAGCATAAGATGCTAGTGATTTGGGGTTTACTTATTTCATGTAGGCATCTGGAAATCCAGAAGTCCCTGTTTGGGTTGGGAGAATCTTATAGTTTCTAGACTTCAGTGTAAGTTTGACACTCCTACTGCTCACTCTGGATGGAATTACAAATCTGCATCCCCAGAGAATTCTAATTGTTTTGGTCTAAGGGGAAATCTCATTCTCCAACTTCGTATTTGACAAAGATGGAAGTTTTTAGTAAGGCTGTATTTATCAACTATCTATGCAAAAATAGAGCATTTACATGGTTGCAGTTTTAAAAACAAGTGTATGTGTGTGTGTGTTTGTTTGTTTGTGTGTGTGTTTACCATCTAAATTGTATTAAAGATTTGGCTGTTTGTAATAAAGGCATCCTCCTTGAAACAGACATGGGAGCTTCACCATGATGTGCACATGTTGCAACTCTGTCAGTGACACAGTCAATGAGGATGGAAAAATGAAAATATGAAGTGTCAGAAGGAACTTTTCTTATACTTCATTGTCACTGGTCATCTTTAACTGACACAGTTTATCATCATTAATTATTTTTGGAGGGATTTAGAGTTTGCAAAGATCTCTTGTATATAATCTCATTGTGCTATGATAGTAGGATATGATGATTCTTATTATGTAAGGACTAATATATTAAAAATTGCTACACTATAAAATTTGTGACAGGGAAAAAGCATCAAAAACATCCTAGAAATATTCCAGACCCATGAAAAATATTTTGAGTCATTACTTTAAAATAACTTCATTGTCTGTAAAGGCTACTTCCTATACTGATGTAATCACTGTGATTACCAGGTTGAAGGAGGAGAATTACATCTTTGAGGACAATATTAACATCCCAGCAAATTCCAGACCAGTCTGAACTGCAAAATGATGCCTCTTCAAAGAAAAATGAAGTTTAGAGATAAAGTTTGTTAAGAGATAATGGGCATTTCCAGCACTTCACTAAAAAATATTCTTATCGAGGTGATCTTGCTATATTAATAGCAGACATTTTAATGTATTTAACTTGAAACATTTGGGCATGTGGGCACACCCCAGAAGGCATCACCATAATTAGGACAGACTATCAACCTAAAAACCTTCCTCGCATATCTCTTACTTCTCTTAAGGTAAGAATATTTAACACAGACCATAGCACAATGCTAAGTGTGGAATACTGTATAGATTAATGTGGGTACATTGAATTACTGCAAATCTAGAATTCTGTCATAAGTTTTGCTGCCTCTGAGTAGCAAGTGCTGCCTGCTTTCCAGTCTCTGGTATCTCAGAAGCCTCTGCTTCATAGAACTTGGTTGTTTTAGAAACCTTCTGCATGGAATGATAAAGTGTTGTCCTAGGTCTGGTTTACTTTGCACACTATCCTCAAATTCATCCATGTTTGTCCCATAAGTCACAATCTATTTTGGTTTTGGTGTGAGACATGATGTCATTCTCTAGCCCAGGGTGACTTGGAACTCACAGTGTTGCCATGTCTGGATGGAAAGTCATGATTTAACCTAGGATGACCCAGAATTGGTAATGATCTTCCTGTCTGTCGTTTTAGAATGCTAAGGTTATAGGCATAAGTCATCATGCCCAGTTGATTCATTTCTCTTTAAATGATAAACAGTATTATTTTCTGTATATGTACTACATTTTCTCTACTGGTGTGTTCATAATCAACATAATATGTCTCTATATCTCTGTTATTAGCAATCATGCATAGCTCATGAGTATGCAGGAGTCACTGGGCATTATAGAATCTCATTTTCTGAGACCTTTACTTCATGAGATTTTACTTCATGTTCTCCTTCTCTCTCTGTTTATAACAAATTTAATTAGTATACTGATACCAGAATGCCAGTAAACAAGAAATTTAACCATTTGTCTTCACTGTTGTAGGCACAGTTATTGAAATAGCCTGGTTCTGCTAGGGTATAAAATATTATTATTTCATCGTGGACAGAAAAATATAGTGTGGATGTAAACAGACCTGCCAGAATTACAGTGTATTCTTCTGAAGATAGATGCTGAGGATGAACTAATACTGTAGACACTTGCCACTTTATCTCTTAGACTCCATCTCTAGACCTGAATAATGATAATGAATCCAGTTTTTTTTTTCATTTGTATATGGTTTTCCTGTCATATGAAGAAAACAGTGGGACTCAGATCTGTTAAGAGGAGACATATTACTACAGAGACACTTGTGTCTTTCTGTTTCATCCCTTTCTCAGGAGTCTACAAGAGAATCCCAAAGAAAGCATGTCTTATCCTGATGTTTAACCCTGTAGTACAGCACATCATGTGGCTGCCAGTTATTTATCTCCATAGAGTGATAAGTAACCTCATCCTCCCAATCTAGGATTTGCTGTTTGGAACCTGGAGTGATGCTTTTTGAGTGAGGCTGCCTCAAATGAGTAATCATATGATAACAGGGAAATAGTTGAGTTCTGGTCCTGTCTGCAAAATGAGATGATATGAGAAATGTCAAATTAAATGTTTGACCTGTTAACTCTATGGTGATTTTTACTGAAATTGTCCATATCTTTACTGAACAATGTTTTTCATGTTTTGTAAAAAGGAAATCCATCTTTAGAAATGACTATTTAAAAGAAAACAAGGTTTTCAAGATTCTGCCATTTCTTCTTTGTTACTAATGAAATCTCTTCAAATATGAAGACTATATTTTTCTAGAGAAATGATTGCTGGATCATCCTAAAAACTTTGTTAATTATGACATTCTATGATAATTATACATCAATTAATACATCTCTAAACAACAACATAAAAGGATTTTTAATGTCCAATAATAGTGTAGTTTTTCATTTAATACCATAAGCATAACCAATTTAAAATTTTTATAATTAATGTTATTATTTTAAGTACTACTAGTAGTAATGATAGTATTAATAGTACTAGTAGTAGAAAGTAGTAGTAGTATTTCACTTATTCATTTTATATCTTGCTCCTGGTTACCCTCTCCCACAATTCCTCTCTTCCCATATTCTCTTCTGATAGTGTTGGGGCCCTCTAGGTATCTCTATACCCTGACACATCAAATCGCCAAAACTCTAGGTGCATCCTCTTCCACTGAGGCCAGACTAGGAAGCCCAGTTAAAAGAACATAACCCATGCACAGGCAACAGCTTTTGGAATAGTGCCTGATCCAAGTGTTCAGAACCTAAAAGAAGACCAATTGTACATGTTCAGGGAAGCAGAGGTCCAACCTCTTGTATGTTTTATATTTGGGTGTCTGTCTTTGAGATCCCCAAGGATCCAGGTTAGTTGATTTTCTTGGCCTTCCGATGGAGTGCTTATCACATTCTGGGCCCACAATCCTTCCTCCTTTTCTTCCATAAAACTCCCGGAGCTCCATCCACTGTTTGGCTGGGGACACTTGTGTATATATGAGTAAGCTGCTAGAAGGAGCTTTACAGAGGACAAGCATGAGCGACTCTTGTTGCAGGCATAACAGAGTATTATTAATAGGGTCAGGGACTGATGCTTTTTCATGGGATATGTCTCTATTTGAGCTGGTGGTTGGTTGGCTATTCGCCCAGTCTTTGTTCCATCCCCAATCACTGCATTTCTTCTAAACAAGATAAGTTTTGTCAGTTTGTTGGTGTCACTATTACTACCCCAGAGTTCTTTCCTGGCCAGAGAAGGCCACTTTCCCAGGCTGTATATAGTTGCACCCCCATAGATTGTTGTGTGCTTCCACATCACTGGTCTCCATCTCTTCCCTAACAACACCCCATCAGTTGCAGATTTCCATTCATTCTCATGGCCATCAAGACTTTGCCTCAACTCTTCTCTACACCTTACCCTGAATCCCCACTCTCCTCATGATCTCCTCCTACTCTGTTCCCTCCCTCCAAATGCCTTCTATGACTATTCCATGTCTGCTTCCAAGTATGAATGAAGCATCCTTGCTTGTGTCTTTCATCTTGTGCAGCCACATGAGTCTGTGGTATGTATCATAGTTATCATTATTTTATGGCTAATATCTACTAATAAGTGAATACATACCATGAATATCCTTTTGAGATTTGGTTATATCACTCAGGATGACATTTTCAAGTTCAACTCTTTTTTTCTACAAAATTCATGATGCCTTTATTTTACACAGATGAATAGTGTTCCATTGTGTAAAGCATCTAAGATGTTTCCAGTTTCTGACTATTATAATAAAATTGCTATAAGCATAGCTGACAATGAATGATTCTTTGTGGGAGGGTAGAGAAATTTTTGCATATATGTACAAATATGTGTGTGTGTGTGTGTGTGTGTGTGTGTGTGTGTGTGTGTGTGTGTGTTTGTGTGAGGTAGAGCTGTATATTAAAGTAGAATTATTGCCGGTTTTCTGAGAAACCACTAAATTGATTTCCAAAGTGTTTGTACAAGTGTGACCTCCCATCAGCAGTGAAGTAGTTTTCCCCTTACTCTGCATTCTTGCCAACATGTGCTAGCACTTGACTTTTTAATCTTAGCCATTCCTTTGATGTGACATGGGGTCTCAGAGATTTTTCTTGGACTTGCATTCCCTTGGTGGCTAAGGACTATGAACATTTATTAATGTGCTTGTGGACATTCAAGATTTTTCTGTTGAGAATTCCATGTTTAGCTCAGGCATAGAAGATGCAAACAAAAAAGTTGATGCCTCACTCCAACAAAATGCTAAATCACCTCTTGGAGCACTGACACACCTGAGAGCCTGGAGCCTTCAGGATATAGGAATCCAGGAACAGTCTGGGACAGGATCCTACTGGTTTGTGCCTGTGCCCAGAGCTGACCATGTGACACAACTCTCTGTACCCATATCTCCCTGGGAGAAAGCAGGTGTCCAGGAGTTTTGACATGCAGGATAACAGAAGGGTCAATGCCTTATCAGAGACAGCAAGACCAGTTAACATTAGAGAAAACCAGATGGCTAGAGGCAAGCACAGGATCCTAAACAACAGAAACCAAGACTATTTGGCATCATCAGAGCACACTTATTCCAACTAAGAAAATACTGGATATTCCAAAAAAAGCAAGATTTGGATTTAAAACCACATCTCATGATGATGATGATAGAGGACTTTAAAAAGGACATAAACAACTCCCTTAAAGAAGTACAGGTCAACACAGGTAAACAAGTAGAAGCACTTTAAGAAGAAATACAAAATTCCCTTAAAGAATTACCAGAAAATACAACCAAAAAGGTGAAAGAATTGAACAAAACATTCCAGGATCTAAAAAAAAGATATAGCAACAATAAAGAAATCAAAAAAGGAGACAACCCAGGAAATAGGAAACCTAGGAAAGAGATTAGGAGTCATAGGCACAGGCATCACCAACAGCACACGAGAGATAGAAGAGAGAATCTCAGGGGCAGAAGTTACGGCAGAAAAATTGGCACAACCTTTAAGGAGAATGTAAAACACAAAAAGCTCCTAATCCAAAATATCCAGGAAATCCAGGACGAAATGAGAAGATCAAACCTAAGAATAATAAGTGTAGAAGAGAGCAAAGATCCCCCCCAAAAAGCCAGTAAATATCTTCAAGAAAATTATAGACAAAAACTTCACTAACCTAAAGGTAGAAATACTCACAAATGTACAAGAAGTCTACAGAACTTCAAACAGATTGGACTAGAAAAGAAATATCTCCTGTCACATAAAAGACAAAACACCAAATGCATAAAACAAAGAAAGAATATTAAAAGCATTAAAGGAGATTGCTCCTAAACCCTGTGGGAGAGAGAGCTCACAACCCAGACAGGTGGGCACTCCTGAGACTGCAGAGCAGAAGAGACCACCAATACTGCCCACCCCTGCCCACATCCCTGGCCCAAGAGGAAACTGTATACGGCCTCTGGGAACCGGAAGATAGGGGCACTGGAGCTGCAGGTCCCCTGTGCTCCAGACACTGCCGGGACCTGAAGGGACCAGATCAACAGTTCTCTGCACCCAAATCCCATGGGAGGGAGAGCTAATCCTTCAGAGAGGCAGACACGCCTGGGAAGCGAGAAGATACTACACTCTGACCACATTTGTGACTCCAGAGGAAAACATCTAATGCCATCTGGGACCCCGGTGCACAGGGGATCCTGGAAAAGGCAGCACAGGTCCTCCTGGTTGCTGCCCTCACGGAGTGCTCAAAAGCAATACCCCACGAGCAAACGTGAGCATCAGTACCACAGGTAAGACCAACTTTTCTGCTCTAAGCGACCTGCCTGGTGAACTCAGGACACAGGCCCACAGGAACAGCTGAACACCAGTAGACAGGAAAAACTACACGCCCGAAAGCAGAATACTCTGTTCCCATATCTGGCTGAAATAAAACAGGAAAACAGGTCTACAGCACTCTTGACACACAGGCCTATAGGACAGTCTAGCCACTGACAGAAATAGCAGAACAAAGTAACAACAGAGATAATCTGATGGCGAGAGGCAAGCACAGGAATCCAAGCAACAGAAACCAAGACTACATGGCATCACCTGAGCCCAATTCTCCCACCAAAGTAAACACTGAATATCCAAACACACCAGAAAAGAAAGATCTAGATTTAAAATCATGTTTGATCATGATGCTGGAGGACTTCAAGAAAGACATGAAGAACTCTCTTAGAGAAACGCAGGAAAACATAAATAAACAAGTAGAAGCCTATAGAGAGGAATCACAAAAATCTCTGAAAGAATTCAAGGAAAACAAAATCAAACAGGTGAAGGAATTATAAATGGAAATAGAAGCATTGAAGAAAGAACACATGGAAACAACCCTGGATATAGAAAACCAAAGGAAGAGACAAGGAGCTGTAGATACAAGCATCACCAACAGAATAAAAGAGATAGAAGAGAGAATCTCAGGAACAGAAGATTCTGTAGAAATCATCGACACAACTGTCAAAGATAATGTAAAATGGAAAAAGCTACTGGTCCAAAACATACAGGAAATCCAGGACTCAATGAGAAGATCAAACCTAAGGATAATAGGTATAGAAGAGAGTGAAGACTCCTAGCTCAGACCAGTAAATATCTTCAACAAAATCATAGAAGAAAATTTCCCTAACCTAAAGAAAGAGATCCTCATAAACAAACAAGAAGCCTACAGAACTTCAAATAGATTGGACCAGAGAAGAAACTCCTTCCGTCACATAATAGTCAAAACAGCAAATGCACAAAATAAAGTATATTAAAAGCAGTAAGGGAAAAAGGTCAAGTAACATATAAAGGCAGACCTATCAGAATCACACCAGACTTCTCGCCAGAGGCTATGAAAGTCAGAAGATCCTGGACAGATGTCATACAGACCCTAAGAGAACAAAAATGCCAGCCCAGGTTACTGTATCCTGCAAAACTCTCAATTAACATAGATGGAGAAACCAAGATATTCCATGACAAAACCAAATTTACACAATATCTTTCTACAAATCCAGCACTACAAAGGATAATAAATGGTAAAGCCCAACATAAGGAGGCAAGCTATACCCTAGAAGGGGCAAGAACCTAATCGTCTTGGCAATAAAACAAAGAGAAGAAAAGCACACAAACATAACCTCACATCCAAATATGAATAAAACAGGAAGCAATTATCACTATTCCTTAATATCTCTGACCGTCAATGGTCTCAACTCCCCAATAAAAAGACATAGATTAAGAAACTGGATACACAGTGAGGGCCTTGCATTCTGCTGCCTACAGGAAACACACCTCAGAGACAAAGACAGACACTACCTCAGAGTGAAAGGCTGGAAAACAACTTTCCAAGCAAATGGTCTGAAGAAGCAAGCTGGAGTAGCCATTCTAATATCGAATAAAATCGATTTTCAACTAAAAGTCATCAAAAAAGATAAGGACGGACACTTCATATTCATTCATCAAAGGAAAAATCCACCAAGATAAACTCTCAATCCTAAATATCTATGCTCCAAGTACAAGGGCACCTACATAAATAACAGAAACCTTACTAAAGCTCAAAACACACATTGTACCTCACACAATAATAGTAGGAGATTTCAATACCCCACTCTCATCAGTGGACAGGTCATGGAAACAGAAATTAAACAGAGACATGGACAGACTAAGAGAAGTCATGAACCAAATGAACTTAAAAGATATTTATAGAATATTTTATCCTAACGCAAAAGTATATACATTCTTCTCAGCACCTCATGGTACTTTCTCCAAAATTGACCATATAATTGGTCATAAAACAGGCCTCAACAGATACAGAAATTTAGAAATAATCCCATGCGTGCTATCAGACCACCACAGCCTAAAGCTGGTCTTCAATAACAATAAGGGAAGAATGCCCACATATATGTGGAAGCTGAACAAAGCTCTACTCAACGATAACCTGGTCAAGGAAGAAATATAGAAAGAAATTAAAGACTTCTTAGAATTTGATGAAAATGAAGGTACAACATACCCAAACTTATGGGACACAATGAAAGCTGTGCTAAGAGGAAAACTCATAGCTTTGAATGCCTGCAGAACGAAACAGGAGAGAGCATATGTCAGCAGCTTGACAGCACACGTAAAAGCTCTAGAACAAAAAGAAGCAAATACAGCCAGGAGGGGTAGAAGGCAGGAAATAATCAAACTCAGAGCTGAAATCAACCAAGTAGAAACAAAAAGGACCATAGAAAGAATCAACAGAACCAAAAGTTGGTTCTTTGAGAAAATCAACAAGATAGATAAACCCTTAGCCAGACTAACGAGAGGACACAGAGAGTGTGTCCAAATTAACAAAATCAAAAATGAAAAGGGAGATATAACTACAGAATCAGAGGAAAATCAAAAAATCATCAGATCCTACTACAAAAGCCTATATTCAACAAAACTTGAAAATCTGCAGGAAATGGACAATTTCCTAGACAGATACCAGGTACCAAAGTTAAATCAGGAACAGATAAACCAGTTAAACAAGCCCATAACTCCTAACAAAATAGAAGCAGTCATTAAAGGTCTCCCAACCAAAAAGAGCCCAGGTCCAGATGGGTTTAGTGCAGAATTATATCAGATCTTCATAGAAGACCTCATTCCAATACTGTCCAAACTATTCCACATAATAAAATCAGAAGGAGCACTACCCAATTCCTTCTATGATGTCACACATAGGCTTATACATAAACCACAGAGAGACCCAACAAAGAAAGAGATTTCAGACCAATTTCCCTTATGAATGTTGACCAAAAAATACTCAATAAAATTCTGGCAAACAGAATTCAAGAACGAATCAAAATGATTGTCCATCATGGTCAAGTAGGATTCATGCCAGGGATGTAGGAATGGTTCAATATACAGATATCCAACCAACTTAATCCACTATACAAACTCAAAGGGAAAAAAAAAACAAATGATCATTTCATTAGCTATTGAGAAATTATGTAACAAAATTCAACACCCCTTCACATAAAAGTCCTGGAAAGGTCAGGAGTTCAAGGCCCACAGCTAAACATAGTAAAAGCAATATACAGCAATCCAGTAGCCAACACCAAACTTAATGGAGAGAAACTTGAAGAAATCCCACTAAAATCAGGCACTAGACATGGCTGCCCACTCTCTCCTTACTTATTCAATATAGTACTCAAAGTCCTAGCCAGAGCAATGGGAAAACAAAAGGAAGTCAAAGGGATACAAATAGGAAAGGAAGAAGTTAAAATATCACTATTTGCAGATGATATGATAGTATACCTAAGTAACCCCAAAAGTTCTGCCAGAGAACTACTAAGCCTGATAAACAACTTCAGCAAAGTGGCTGGGTATAAAATTAACTCAAACACATCAGTAGTCTTCCTCTACCCAAAGAATAAATAGGCTGAGAAAAATTATGGAAATGACACCCTTCATAACAGTCTCAAATAATATAAAATACCTCCATTTGACTTTAACCAAGCAAGTAAAAGATCTGTGTGACTAGAACTTCAAGTCTCTAAAGAAATACATTGAAGATCTTAGAAGATGGAAAGTACTCCCATGCTCATGGATTCACAGGATTAATATGGTAAAAATGGCCATTTTGCCAAAAGCAATCTACATATTCAATGCAAACTCCATCAAAATTCCAACTCAATTCTTCATAAAGTTAGAAAGAGAATTGGCAAATTCATCTGGAATAACAAAAAACCCAGGATAGTGAAAACTATACTCAACAATAAAAGAACTTCTGAGGGAATCACCATCCCTGACCTCAAGCAGTATTACAGAGCAATAGTGATAAAACTGTAATGTATTGGTACAGAGACAGGCAGGTAGATCAGTTAAGAGAATGGAAGATCCAGAAATGAACCCACACACCTATGATCACTTGATCTTTGACAAAGGAGCTAAAACCACCCAGTGCAAAAAAGATAGTCTTTTCAATAATTGGTGCTGGTTCAACTGGAGGTTAGCATGTAGAAGAATGCAAATTGCTTCACTCTTACTGCTGTGTACAAAACTTAAGTCCAAGTGGACCAAGGATTTCCACATCAAACCAGATTTTACACTCAAAGTAATAGAAGAAAAAGTGAAGAAGAATCTCGATCACATGGGCACTGGGAAAAATTTCCTGAATAAAATACGAATGGTTTATGCTCTACAATTAGGAATGGACAAATGGGACCTGGGGTACAGAGATAAATAATGAATTTTCAGATAAGGAATATAGAATGGCTGAGAAGTACCTTAAGAAACGTTCACCTTCCTTAGTAATCAGGGTAATGCAAATCAAAACCAGCCTGAGATTCGACCTCACTCCAGTCAGAATGAGTAAGATTAAAAACTCAGGTGACAAAAATGTTGGCCAGGTTGTGGTGAACCTACGCAAACTGCTAACAGTGGGTGGAGCAATCGTAGGTGAAGGAAGTTTGTTGCAGTCAAGGATGAAAAAGGAGTAGGGGATCTGAAGACTGCTTTGATATAAAACATGGAGATGCTGAGTTTGGTGTTGCCTAGCTAGTTTCCTGTCATTTTTAGTCTCTTATTTTCTTTATATGGAATTTTTGAATGGTACTAAATGTTGGAGGTATGTAATCTCCTGTTTGATTTTGGTTTCATAGCAGATTATAGTTAAGTGATTGAATCTCAGAAAAGTCTTAGAACTTTGGACTTTTAACATTGTTGAGACTACTATAGACTATTAGGACTTTCGATGATAGATCAAGTGCATTTTGCATTATGCTATGTTTATGTATGTACCCCATAGACACATGTATTTGAAAAAAAAGTTGGAGGATGAAGAGTAGGAAGTAGTGCTTTAAATATATTTGGCCTATGGAGTGGAATTAATAGGAAGTATGGTCATGTTGGAGTATGTGTGGTTTTGTTTTTATGGGACTGTTTAGATGATTTATCTGATCCTTATTTAACTTTGGTAGCTAGTACATGTCTAGAAAATTGTCCTTTTCCTTCAGATTTTCCAGTTTTTTTTTTTTTTTGAGTATAGGCTTTTGTATTAGGATCTGATGATTTTTTGAATTTCCTCAGTTTCTGTTGTTATGTCTCCCTTTTCATTTCTGATTTTAATAATTTGAATACTGCCCCTGTGCCCTCTGGTTATTCTGTATAAGGATTTATCTATCTTCCTCATTTTTTTCAAAGAACTAGCTCCTGGTTTTGTTGATTTTTGTATAGTTCTTTTTACTTCTCTTTGGTTGATTTCAGGCCTGAGTTTGATTATTTGCTGCCTTCTACTTCTATTGGGTACAGTCAAGCTGCTAATTTATGCTCTCTCAATTTCTTTTTGGAGGTACTCAGTGCTATGAGTTTTTCTTTTAGCAGTGCTTTCACTGTGTCCCATAACTTTGGGTATGTTGTACCTTCATTTTCATTAAATTCTACATCTCATAGAGGACTGATGTCCAACATATTCAAAGAAATCAAGAATTTAGACTCCAGAGAATCAAATGACTGTTTTCAAAGAGGGGAACAGAGGTATACGAAGAATTCTCAACTGAAGAATTTTGAATGGCGGAGAAGCACCTAAAGATATGCTCAACATCCTTAGTCATCAGGGAAATGCAAATCAAAACAACCCTGAGATTCCACATCATACCAATCAGAATGGCTAAGATCAAAAACTCAGATGACAATAGATGCTGGCAAGGATGTGGAGAAAGGGGAGCACTCCTCCATTATTGGTGGTATTGCAAGCTGGTATAATCACTCTGGAAATCAGTTTGGTGGTTCCTCAAAAAATTGGGCATAATACTACTTGAGGTCCCAGCTATACCACTCCTTGACATATACCTAAAAGATGCTCTAACATATAACTAGTATATATGCTCCACAATGTTTATAACAGCCTTATTCATAATAGCTAGAAGCTGGAGCATTCCCTGATGTCCTTCAGCAGAGTAATGAATACAGAAAACATGATACATTTACACATTGGAGTATTATTCTGCTATCAATAACAATGACTTAATGAAATTCATAGGCAGATGGATGAAAGTAGAAAATATCATCCCGGGTGACGTAACCAAATTACAAAAGAACACACAAGTATGCGCTCACTGATAAGTTAATACTATTCCAAAAGCTCGAAATACCCAAGATACAATTCACAGATCACATGAAGCTCAAGAAAAAGGAAGACTAAAGTGTGCATGCTTCAGTCCTTCTTAGAAGGGGGAACAAAATATTCACAGGAGGAAATATGAGACAAAGTATAGACCAAAGTCTAAGGGAAATATTATCCAGAGAAGAGCCCATCTGGAGATCCATCCCAAATAATGTCACCAAACCCAGACAATATTGTGGATTGCAAGAATTTCATGCTGACAGGAGACTGATATAGCTGTCTCTTGAAATGTTCTGCCAAAGCCTTAGATTTCTGGAGTCAGATGCCGTCAACCAGTCTTTGGATCGAAAATGGGGTTCTCAATGGAGGAGTTAGAAAAAGGACAAGAGATGAAGTGGTTTTCCATCTCACAGGAAGAACAATAATATCACCCACCCAGATTCCCCAGAGCTCACAAAGACTAAACCACCAACCAAAGAGTACACATGTAGGGATCCATGGTCCCAGCCACATATGTAGCAGAGGATGGTCTTATCAGGCATCAATGAGAGGAGAGGCCCTTTGCCCTGTGAAGGCTCAGTGACACAGTGTAATGAATGCCAGGGCAGGGAGATGGGAGGGAGTGGGTAGGTGTGTGTGAAGACTTTCATAGAGGCAGTAAGCAGGACTGGGGAAGGGATTGGGGGATTCCAGAGGGGAAATCAGGAAAGGAGATAACATTTGAAATGTAAGTAAAGAAAATAACCAAAAGATATGTCCAAAGTCCTTAGTGATAATGGAAAGGCAAATAAAACCTACACTGAGATTCTATTTTACATCAATCAGAATGGCTAAGATCAAAACCTTGAGTGACAACAAATGTTGGTGAGGATGCAGAGAAAGAGGAACACTCTTTCATTGCTGTTGGGATTGAAAAGTGGTAAAACCTCTGGACAGAAATCTGCGATTTCTCAAAAAATTTGAAATAGACCTACCTGAAGATCCAGCTTTAACCCTCTTGGGCATATATCCAAAAGATGCCCATCATGCCGCAGAAGCACATGTTTGACTATGTTTATAGTGGCTTTGTTTGTGATTTTCAGAAATTGGAAACAACCTAGATGTCCCACAAGAACATAATGGATACAGAAAATGTGGTTCATTTATACAATGGAATACTACTCAGGTATTAAGAAGGAGGACACTGTGAGTTTTTCAGATAAATGGATGGACCTAGAAAATGTCATGCTGAGTAAGAAAACTCACACCCATAGGACATACATGGTATGTACTCAGTAATAAGTGAATATTATCTTAAAAGTACAGAATACCCAGGATACAGTCAATATAACTCAAAAATATTAACAAGCCTAAGGATCCAAGTGAGGATGTCTCAATCCCATTTGGGAGGGTGTAGAAAGCAGTCACAGGAGGTGGGGAAGGATAAAGGAACTTGGGTGGGAAAGGGGACAGGAAGTAGAGGAGGGGAACATGATCATGTATTGGATAGAGGAAAACAACTGAAGAACTAAAGGACAGCACAAATAATGGAAACAGGAAACCTCATGAGGTATGAGGTGAGGGGCACCTCCAGAATGTACTAGAGACTTTGGAGGTGAGAGACTCTCAGGACTCAAAGGGAGGGACATTAGATGGAATGGCATACAGTGGGGAGAGGTAACTTATAGAGCTCACCTCCAGCAGAAAGAAAGAGCATCAAGTAATGGATAGGGTTGCCCTCCCACAGTCAAAAACTGTCCGATAAGTATTCCCTTCTGAAAGAATTGCAGGGACAAAAATAGAGAGGAGCCAGAGGAAAAGAAAGTCCTGTGACAGGACCAAACTGCAATCCAGCTCAAGAGGAGGCCCCCAAGTCCTGCCACTATTACTAAGGCTATGGAATGCTCACAAAAATGGGGCCTATCATGACTACCACTCTAAAGACCCAACAAGCAGCCAAGGGAATCAGATGCAGATATTTACTCTGAACCAATAGACAGAAGCTTCTGACTCCTGAGGTTGAATTAGGGAAAAGCTGGAAGAAACTGAGGAAGAGGGCCACTGTGTAGGAGGAGCATGTCTCAACAAAGCTGAACTCTTGAGATCTTTCAGACACTGGGCCACCAAGCAGACAGCATACACCAGTGGTTTGAGTCCCCCAACACATATATAACAGAGGCCTTCCAGGTCTGGGCTCAGTCAGACAAAATGCACCAAACCCTCAAGAGACTCAAACCCCCAGGGTGTGTGATTTCTGTTGGGGTTGTAGGTGAGGGTGGTGTGTGTACACTTCATCATTGGAATGATGGGAGAAGTTATGGGATGCAGAGTAGTCAGAGGATTTACCAGGCGGAGAATAAAATCAGGAGTTTAAAAAAGAATAAAAACAGATTAAATAAAAAATTTAAAAAAATGTCTAGGTCTTGTATTTTTCTATCTCCAATGGCAAAATATGTAACACAATTTTTATCAAACAGCTGCCACATTCAAGAACTTTGACTTTCTAAAAATCCATTTAGAATTTTATGTTATTGGTAATATACTTTAAAGATTTTAGCTTTAAAAGTTGTGATGTTTGCCACCCATGGGTCAGTAGATTTATCATAGTGTAAATGGCTATATTAACAAAAGCAATCTACAGATTCAATTCAATTCCCATCAAAGTTCCAGCACAGCTGTTTACAGACATTTAAAGAGCAATTTTTGACTTCATAAAAACATCGCCATAAAATGCAGGATAACTAAAAAAATCTGGTACAATAAAGGATCTTCTGGAGGTCTCACGAAACTTGACTTCTAGCTGTGGTACAGAGCAATAATAATAAAGTCTGCATAGTATTGGCTTAAAAAACAGATCATCAATGTAAGTGATTCAAAGACAGAAGTAAACTTATACAACTACGGACACTTGATTTTTGACAAAGAAAGCAAAAATCATACAATGAAAAAGGGAAAGCATCTTCAACAAATGGTGCTAGTCTAACTGGATAGCTACTTGTCAAAAATGCAAATAGATCCATGTTTAACACTCTGCACAAAACTCAAATTCAAGTGGATCAACTTAAAACCAGCTACACTGATTCTAAAAGGACAGAAATGTGGGAATAGAACTCACTGCTACAGCTGACATCTTCCTAAGGAGAATACCCAGAGCTCAGACACTAAGATTAACATTTAATAAACAGGAACTCATGAAACAGAAAAGCTATTGTAAGGCAGGTGACACTGTCAATAGGACAAAATGACAGTCTACAGATTGGGAAAAAATATTCACCAGCTCCACATCTGACAAGGGACTAATTTCTAAAATATGCAAAGGAATCAAGAAATTAGAGTCCCACAATCCAAACAACTCAATTAAAAATGGAGTATAGAGATAAACAGAGAATTCTAAACAGAGAAAACAAGAACGGCTCAGCAATACTTAAAGAAGTGTTCAACATTCTTTATCATGGGGAAATGCAAATTCCCCTTACAGCCACCAGAAAGGCTATGATAAAAATATAAGGAACAGCATATGCTGCCAAGGATGTGGAGCATGAGGAACATTCCTCCATTGGTAGTGGGAGTGCAAATTTTTAGAATCACTCTGAAAATCAATTTGGTAATTTCTTGGGAAACTCGGAATTGTTCTACCTCAAGACCAGGTATACTATTCTTGGACATATACCCAAATGATGCTCTACCACATCCCAAGGACACCTGCTCTACTACGTTTATAGCAGATTTATTTTTAATAGCCAGAAACATGAAACAATTTAGATGCCCTTCAGCTGGGGAATGTATAAAGAAAATGTGGTACATTTACACAATGGAATACTACTCAGCTTATTAAAAACCACAAAATTTGCAGGTAAATGAATGGAGCTAGAAACTATCATCTTGAGTGGGGAAACTAAGACACAAAAGTACACATATGGTATGTACTCACTTAAAGTGGAGATTAGTCATAAAGTACAGGACATTTATGCTACAATTCACAGATTCAGGGAAACCAAGTCACAAGGAAGACTCAAGTCAAGACACTTATATCTCACTCAGAAGAGGAAATAAAATATATATCAGAGATGGATAAATGGAGTGAACTAAGTAGTCCAGTGGATGAAGAACAGAATGGGGATAGGAATCCAGTGTAGTGAGGGGGTTCAGGAACGGGTTGAGAGAGAGAGAGAGAAAGGAAATCAATTGGGGGTATCTTTGGGAATATCATGAGACCTTGGATTGGGGAATCTCCTTGGTATTTATGGATTTGACCCTAGTTGAGACTCATAGCACCTGGTGATATAGAGACTGAAGAAACCACATCCTGCATCCAGGTGGGACTTCTAGTGGAGGGAAATGAGCACCAATCTGCCCACAAAATCTTCAACCAAAGATTGTCCTTTGTACAAGATGCACATGAGTAAAGATGGGAGAGAGACCATGTGAATGGCCAACCAAAGACTGCCCCAACTTGCCACCCATCCTATGGGAAAGAGCCAACCCCTCACAAGATTGCTGATATTCTCCTATGCCTGTAAATTAAGGCCTAACATAACTGTCTCCTGAGAGTGTGTTACCCAGCAGCTGATGGAAGCAGATGTAGTTTCCCCATCATCAAATATTAGGCAAGGATTAGGGAGTCTTGTGGAAGAGTGTGAATTAAGGGAGCCTATGTGTAAAGGACATCATAGGAAGACCTACATAGTCATCTGACCTGGACCATTAGGGTATCACAGAGAATGAACTACCAACCAAAGAGCATGCAACAGCTAGACAAATACCTCTACACATTTTAACAAATGTGAAGCTTGGTTTTCATATGGGCTCCTTAAGAATCAGAGTGCAGGTTGTTGCTGCTCTGCTGCTTACCTTGGATCCTGTTTCCCAAGGGGGACTGCCTTATCTCACCTTAGTGGGAGAGGATGTGCCTACTGCAATTGGAGGTACCAGGGAAGGATCTAACCTATGGAGGAAAGGGGGAAGGGTAAATGAGTGGAGGGTCTTGTGAGAGTGGGCATTGGAGTAGAGGAGAGTGGTGATTAAAAAAATTATTGAAAAAATAAATGAAAAGAAGAAAAGAAAAGTAGCTAAATCGGAGCCATGGAGCAAGCCAAAAAACAGAGTTCCTCTGTGGTTTCTGCTTTGAACTTTCACCTAAATTCATGTTCCATAGTTCTTTAATATTCAGTAGTAGCATGTAAAGTGATATAAACCATTCTCTCTTGTAGGATGATGTGGTTATGCAGCAAGGCAAGTCCGGGATAAGGCGAAGCCTATAATTGGATGAGAAGGAAGGGTAAGTAGCGAAAAAGTCTAGGAAAAAGAGAGAAGGACAAACGGGGGAATCAAGATGGAAAGACAGAGCAGGATGATCCAGATCCAGGTGGACTAGGTCAATTTTATCTTTACTAGGTGGATGGTTTATATCTTTATTAATTGCCAGTGAATTTATTGTGTGGATGTATTGTGGATCGAGAATTTAACATATAAATCTGATTGTTGGGTTATGGTTTGTTGAGTCTTGATTTTGCAGGGTAGTTCTGAGTTTATACTTTATCTACAGGGTAGGGGGTGGTTGTTGGGAGTGTGGGCAGTGTCTACGACAGGGAGACACAATAGGCCAGCCACTGGTGGACTTCTAGAACCATGATTTTACTGGGTAGCTGGAACCAGAGAGGTCGAGGTTAGCAGAGAGTCACCAGGAGAGATACTAATCTGAGATAAATTAGCTCTAGTTCCAATTGCCCATTGAAGCCAGAACTAGTGACTGCCAGGGTACTCATTGGAACAAGTTCCACTGCTTTTTTACTCTGACCACAACACTCTACTAAATTTGTTTGGTTCAGTGTAGAGGAAGATACAGAGACGTGGATAAGCAGGGGCCCAAGAATCAATCCGTGTGACCTTAGCTGTGTGACTCACTACTTTGAGGACATGGAATCAGAACAGGCCTATGAGGTCCATTTGTGCTTAAATTAAAAACCCTAAGACAGCATATATAGGGATTTATTAGTTCCGTACATGCAGGGAAAACCTTTAGGGTTCCTAGAGAACTCTTGTTTCTTCACCCATAATGGAAACCTGAAAATTCTGGCTCTAACATCAGCTGATTCTAATTTGTGGTAAGTTGAAATAAAAACAACAAAAAATGTCCTTAGACTAAAACCTCACAATGATCTTAAATGTGGTTTCTGTTAATCAAAACTTGGTGCTATGGAAAAGTAGTGATTAGCAATATGGCTATTCCATATTCTTATTAGAACTTTGAATGATAGCTGAGAGCATTTGAAAATTGTGCTATTAGACTCCTATATCTTTACTTAAAATGAGTGAGAGCTGTTTGCTACAAAGGGTTAACGTATAAGTTGAATCAGATAGGATTTCCTGTATTAATTGAGAAATATGTAGGCATATTGGACAGCAAGCTAGAATAAAACTTCTTACCAAAATAAGAAAAACTAATACACAATCAAAAGTAAAAGAAAGAAACAAGGGATGGTAGATCACTCTATATTCCCAGAAGTCATAAGTTAGAGGGGTACGATCAAGTGTTTCAGGAATGTGTCAGCTACATAGTTATTCTGGCCATCCTGAACTATATATCAGGTCACACATCAGGAAAAAAGAAATACACTTTAAAAATGAGTGCGTTAAGGAGGATGAGCTGAGCCTGCAGACTCCACATAGGATGCAGTGGAGTTGGATTAGAGTCTCTGCTGACGAATGACACTGTGAGAACATAAGGATTGAAGAGACAAAGGTCTTACAAATTGTTGCCTAACTGTCCTCTCCTTAAGTGAATTGTATCCCTGGGTACCAAAGAGCCTTGATAGCCACAGGAAACACTTTTGTAGGCCCCGTTTATCATGCTTATTAGATTTCTGAATCATCTTCCTTTCCTAGTGCTTCAGTCCATCAAGGACTATCTGGGTAGGCAAAAATTGCAGAATGTTAAAGTAGCTGTGATTGTAAATGTTCAGGCTGTTTACCACCACAGGAAATGTCAAAATAGAGCTCTACTTGGTTTTCTTAAGAGCTGTGAAGTTTACCATATTTCATGGTTGTGAAAGTTCCACCTTAAGATACAAGTATAAAAGGGTCGGACACTGGCCAGGACCATCAAGTACTTCCAGTGAAGCAAGTGAATCAGCCATCCTTTCCTGTGGGCTGGTGACTACTCCAGGTGTCCCTCATTTTTGCCTGGGACAGGAAGAGCAGCCTTCACCTATGCAATCATGGCACTGTAGAGCAAGGGTTTTACTGGAAGGTTTGAATGTGGGACTAGGATTGTGTGTGTGTGTGTGTGTGTGTGTTGTGTGTGTGTGTGTTGTTTGTTTGATTTTTAACTAAAATGAATGTAAAAGACAAAACATAAGAAAGAAAATTTGATTGTCAATTGTTTTCATCTGAGGTTACTATATCTGTCAATGCTAATTATGTTTGTAATTACATTTGTAAAATGTAAAAATGTTTACATTTTTCTATTAATTCAGAGTTCAATTGTACAGAGCTTAGATGAAGCTGCTGCTCTTTGGCTTTAGAGTTATGGGCGTTCTTCTATCTCTGTTCAAACAAGCAAACAAACAAACAAGCAAACTGGAAAACAAAACAAACAAACAAAAAAACTCCACCAACTCTTTGTTCAGTTTCAGTTAACTAACATCCTCCTTCATCAAGAGCACTGATAGGCCCCTCATCTCCCACTGCTATGGGCACAGTAATGAAAAAAACAGCTCTGGACTTCTTTTCCATACTCTTTGCCTGATGTTAGAGGAGGCAAACAATATGCAGAAAGCACAAAAAAGTGTGCCCTGTGCATGTGCTTAGCCTCATGTTAAGGATGTTACTGTCTCCACAGTGATTATGGTGTAAAAATGTCTCAGAATCATTAATATTTTTCCCAGATTTGAGGGTAGAATGTGGGTTTTATAGAGCAGCAACAGCTCAAGACTGTAGATTTGTCATTTTCTCACTTTTGCTCATGTGCTCACCCTACCCTGTCCTTCTAAACACCTGGAAATGATCAGATAGAAAATCTGGTCTGGTTTCTGTCTTAGAGAAGCTTCTGAATGCTAAAGGATAAACCCAAATCATCACAACATTCCTACTTCTCTGTAGTTTAAATCAGTCTTTGCTAAAACAGGTTCTTTTTAGGAATTCTCATCACAAACCCATGGGCAAACTCACAGAAAAAAATCACTGTATTTCATCTTTAAAAAAAAGTCAATTGGGAATATTTTCACTCCAACTCAAAAACTGTAATTGAACTAGAGGTTATGTGATGATCTATATCAGAGTTCCTTAAATGCAAATTTCCTTGAATCCATGAATTTATGCATAACATGTCTTTCTTAGCGTCTTCTAAAATATATCCCATGTAGTTTTAAAACTAATAATAATAAAACAATATAAAACAAGCAGAATGTTCAGTAGCAGATTGTCCTTTTAATTTTGCAGTATTTAAGATACAAATAATTATAGGTGACTTTAAAAATCTTGAGATCAATATTTATAAAATGAAAAATTGCTTATTATTAATTAAAAAATATCTGTCAGAAACATGTTGTAAATTGTGTAGTGGTATATGGCTGTAATTCTAGGTCAGAAAAGAGAGAGGCTAGAGAACTGTGAGTGTGAGATTAGCCCATGCTGCTTAATAAGATACAACAACTATCTCGAAACAATATTAAGAACGACAAACAAACCAAAAACAAAACACCAAAACAAAATAAAAGCAAATCCTGTGTTCGTAGTTCAGGAGAAGAGTATATACTGAGTGTGATTATTCTCTTAGATTCAATATGTCAACACCCTGAAAGCATCACCAGTAAAAGCACTCTATGCGGAATGACATCAATGCTAACAGTTAATATTATCCATGCTTCAAACGCTAGAAGAGTATAAGGGAAGACTTTACCCGTGGAAATTTGAGTGCTTTAAAGAAATTCCTAATACATGCTTAGCTGCAATTATCATAATTCAAAATAAAGAAGGAACTTTACAAAATAGTATCATAAGACAAAATTTCTAACAGCCTATTTCAAAACTAGGAGCAGAGGAGCTTCAGACTCTCTTCTTTCTTCCTAGTGGTTTTGCTAAAGACACTGGTTTTGCTCTCTTTGCAGGAAAGTTCATTTCCTCAGTCTTCAAATATTAATTATGGAGATTTGTTTTGCATCTGGGACTACATGTTGCTTCTCTCCTCTGATCTTAGAGTCAGTTTTCATTAAGCAATTTCCTCTTTTCACTTTGGTCAATAGGAGGGGCAGAAAATCATGAGGTAGAGTGTCACTAGAAGAAAGTTAGTTCTGCCTTTCATCTTGGAGCCACTTAGGGTGTACAGACCAAGAAAGGCCAACTCTTCCCCCAATTGGGGGATCAATTTCCTCCACCAGAATCACTTCGGGGCAGAGACACAGGTAACAATACCAGCCTTTTTTCTATCAAATGATCAAGTATACTGTAGAGAATTTCAGATGGTGGTATGTGACATCGGCATTGATGGGGAAGCCCTGTTTGTTGTGTTAGATCATGTTAACTCTGGCAACATGTGAAAACTATTATTCTATAGTAGTGATTTTCTTTCAGAGTATGCTGTAACATGTGTTGTATGCTGAGAACTTAAGGTAGAAAGACCTATGGTGTTCATTACTCTTTAACCTCATTAAAAGTTTGTATATTATCCATCTGACAACTGTCACAGTAGGAGACAGGGAAGATAGGTAAATTTTTTAAGTTACTTGGTACACAAGCCTGATTAAATACCTGAGTTTGATCCCTAGAATCCATATGTAATTGGAGTGGGAGAACCCACTTCACAAAATTGTATTCTGGACACATGCACGATGGTTTGGGCACACCCATCCCAAGAGCAATAATCAAATACAACAATTTTGAAAAATGAACAAAAATTAATTTTGTCATTCAAGGATTCTTTTTTTTCTCCTCAAGAAATAAACAAAAGATGAATCACTTCAGAAAACTTTATAAATTAAACACTAGATAAGAATGTTATTAATGAACAGCCTGTTGTCTTTACTATCTGCTCCCTCTCAGCTCAGTTATTAATGTAAGGCTAATGCCAATTACATATACTTACTGTTTACTAATACATTGATATCTATTATCAGACTGCATCCTTCATTGGCATTAGTTCATGTATGCTGCACAGTGACAAAATTTATTTTCACATAGCCTCCTCTTGCAATATCATATACGAGTATATTATACGTGACACAATTGTGTACATGGAATGATTTGATATGAAACTTCATATTTGTCCTCTATGCCTCTCTTTGTTGCTCCCACACTCCACCCGGCAATGACCCCTTTTCTGGTTCTTCAGTTACATAAAGGTTACAAATCTTCAGCATTTCTCTCTCTGGGTCTGGTTAATCCCACTCAATAGGATCTTTCCCAGGTGAATCCATTTACCAGGTCCAAGTAGAGAGAGGAATGTGTAGATTTGGGGCTAGGTTGAGAGGTTGGACATTTCAGCTGGTTAAAGATTAAACCCATGTGTGCATGTGTGTGTGTGTGTGTGTGTGTGTGTGTGTGTGTGTGTGTGTGTGTGTGTGTGTGTGTGTGTGTGTGTTTGATCACTAGCAGTATTAAACTTCAAATATTCTTTTCAAGGTAGTATTTTGGAAAGCCCGAGAGTCATGTATAAAATAAAAAGTATATTTAAAATTCATGTGCAAATTATCAAAATGTGTGAATAATATTAAAGCAACATTTTAATTTATTCCTAAAGCTTTGACTCTTAGTTATTTGAATAGATTATTTAAAAGTTTTTCAATGGTTTTCAGTTGTACCAATTTTACCTAATATTTTTATGTGCTGAATATTTTAAACAAAGAGGCCCTGCCAATATTATAATGACTTAAAATAAATTTTAATTCCTTCCATATTTCCTAAAAATAATTGCTGTGGCCATAAGAAATATAAACAACTTTAACACAAATCTACAAAATGTTTTCACTTCTAAAGGAAATTGGGTTCAGTCCATGTCAGGGTGGGTATTTGGATCATTAAGTGAATTATCAGACCTCACCCTTTCCCAACCCTCCCTATCATCAGATCCTGGTACTTTCCTAAAGGTGAACATTTTAACTTTTTCTTTAGAAATCACTCAAGAACATATTTTAAGAGAGAACATACTCTGTATATTCCCAAAATGTGTGAGCAGGAGGTCACTTATTCAACTGTGAGATTTCATAAGTCTTCAGGCTTACAGAACCAGGAGAGAGCTGAGGAGACTCAAGGGCCCATAGAAGCTGGCCACAGAAGTAAGTGTTTAAAGTGTCCAAATTCACATGATATTTACTCATTTTAAACCTTTAGCAATTTAAAAATATCCTACTCTCTTTTAATAAAAAAACTATAATGCACCATTTTGTCTGGGCTTGGTTATACACAAGTGGGGGAGAGTCTTAGTTGGAGGGTAATCAAGCACAAAACCTTCCAAAACTGTAGAAAATAAAGGAATCAAGTTTTAAAACTTAAAAATTAAAGGAAGAATTATAACATTACTTCTACTTGTTGTTAGCTTGTAACAGAATAAACCAGATCAACAGAATAGGACAAGGAATATATTTAAGAAAAAAAGTCTTGAGAATCAAGAAGAAATGAAAAACTATTAGGATGTTTTTTTATTATTTAGTCTAGTCAAGAATTATTCTGAAAAATTTAAAACTTAGAGACAAATGAGGGTTTGGAAAATACTAAATGTTCTAGAGAAAAAATATCCCATGAAAATGAAACTTATGCATTAAAACTAATATTTCCATGCTTGAAGAAAGTGTCTTAATTGTCATAAATATCCCCTATATCTAACGCAACAAGGCAAAAACAGTTGGCCATCAGAAGAGGAAATCTCTTGGGAATAAAGTTGTAGATGAAAGAAGAGGAGATGTCAGGGTCCTGACGGTGGAAATGACTGAAACCCAGTATAACTTCCTGAAAATGTTAAAGAATAATTTCATTTATCAAGGAAAAGAAGGAAATCTCACTTTTTATTCTCCTTTTTAGTTACTTTGTACATAGTACTCCAAACTGAGACCCTTTTCTTCCTTGATGTAGTGGCAATCAGAAGCATGAGTTTCAGATTCCAAATGCCTTAGATACACGAAAATGTTTAGTATTGTGTACAACAAAATCACAATTAAAAGGAAAAATAGATAGTTGACTTACAGGACCTTTCAAGGATGGGGATGTATTCAGATCAGGTCCAGAACAGCTGTGATCTCCTACCAATTCTGAAGAACATCCAGCCATCTTTCCTATAATGCTCCATTTCATCTGGGCTTGGTTATGCACAAGAGCGGGGGGATAAAATATTCTTAGTTGGAGGGTAATCGAGTACAAAATTGTCTCCATCCTCAGTTATCTTTCTTGGTTTACTGCATTCTCTGGTTTGGTAACTTGTACTTGGATTATATCTTTGCCTCCAGTGCCTTTTTTCGAATGTACTTTCATTCCTGTAGAACTGAGTGAGAGCAAATGACTGCATCTAGCCTCATCTAGTCTGAGTCAGGAGGATTCACAATACAAGGGCAATGCTGAAAAATATTCAAAATTTCTGAAACCCCACATATATTAGGATTAATACAGTGAGTGCATTTTAGGTAAAAAGCTACACTTTTGAGTGCACAGTTTCAGTCAATTTGTATCATCAACATGTGCAGAATTTCCCTTTGTTTTCATGATATATGGAATTGAATGTAGAATTGAGATGTTCTTTTTATGTTAATGATTTTCTTGCCTTGTTTTCTTTTTGATTTAAGAGTGTTCAGTCCCCTGGCAGCACATTAAGATAGCTCTAGGAATCCTCTGTTCCCATCTGCTGGTAACTGTTGCAGTGTTGGCAATGAGCAGTGAGTATTTGAGATACATCTTCTTTGACCTTTTGCCTAAAGAATAATTTTAAACATGAATTCTGCAGTTACATATTCTGGTCATTGTCCTGCCTATATTGAGGTAAGAGTCAGAATCTCTTGACCTCAATATTTTTTTTCCTGAAACACTGCAGTGTCCTGTTCTCTTATAGATCTAATCTGTCAGCTCTGGGGACTCTTGGTAGTTGCCCTGTTCTTTCTCAGTCTTAAACATGTTCCTTCTCTGGTCTTGGGGATAGTCTGCCTTCTGAGCTAATGTGATTGCTAATTTTATGTACACATTTCTTTTGAGAAACAGCTGTGCAAAGGACTACAACCTTCTCTAAATTTTTTCTTCAATGTACATCGAGGTTACGGTTAAGTAATACAACTTCATCTGTAAGAGTCATTAAAGACTAAACCTTATTGGATTTATTTATATTTATCGAAATAATCACTTCCTGGTTGTACTAAAACATATATACATATGTGGATATTTTGCATTCCATGTGCTACAGTAAAAATTGTGCAATGTCTTAACTCATTGTTTAGTTCAAATTGTCATGATGTGATACACATTCACCGAATATTTTACTTAGGTATTTATTTGTAAATTTGTGCTAAAACCTGAAGTGATTGAAAGTTATTTCCACTATAATTTTATTCAGCTGTATTATTTATTTTACAGTCATTTTACCTATAGAGAAAAAATGATGTATCTTTTCCCAGAGTGAGTTAATTAAAGTGCTAATTTATGAATGTTAAAGTTCCAATGATAGTAATGATATGCATTGGCTGTCAACATGAAACCTTTTCTCTAATATTGAATTTCAATATTTATTCCTATGAATATTTTTGACATATCTGTTACTAATTTAGTTATTCAGTACAGTCAAGAAAACCATGATCTGCAGAAGACTCTAAAACACCCCCATAACTGTAGCACCATGCAAAGTATCATCGACTTAAAGGAAGAAATGATGAGAAATCAATCTATTGAGTGTCGTCCAGGGAGCGAACTCCTGGACTCCCTCGAGCGAGAACAGGAAAGATGGTATAGAAAAACCAACATCATTTTAAATTCTTCAGAGCACATAGGTATGGGCCATGAAGACAAAATTGTGTTATTATCTATTGTTTTCTCTCCAGAAGCTTTAATTTTTTATTGGGTGTATTTTATTTACATTTCACATGTTAGTCCCTTTCCAGGTTTCCAGTCCAAACACCCCCTATCTCATCCCTTCCCCCTTCTTCTAGCAGCGTGTCCCCCTCCCCAACCACTGCCCCTTCATGCTTCCTCACCCTGACATTCCCCTACATTGGGCGGTCCACCGTTGGCAGGACCAAGGGCTTCTTCTTCCATTGGTGCCCAGCAATGCCAGCCTCTGTTACATATGCAGCTGGAGCCATGGATCTCTTCATGTGCACACTTTGAGTAGTGGTTTAGTCCCTGGGAGCTTTGGTTGGTTGGTATTGGTGTTCTTATAGGTTGCAAACCCCTTCAATTCCTTTAATCCTTTCTTTAACTCCTCCAGTGGGGACCCAGTTCTCAGTTCAATGGTTTGCTGCTAGCATTCACTTCTGTATTTGTCATGCTCTGACTGAGCCTCTCTGGAGACAGCTATATCAGGCTCCTGTAAGCTTGCATTTCTTGGCATCAGCAAAATTGTCTAGGTTTGGTGGCAGTATGTATATGGGCTGGATCCCGAGGTGGGGGCAAGCTCTGAATGGCCATTCCATCAGGCTCTGCTCCAAATGTTCTCTTCATATCTTCTCCTATGAATATTTTTGTTCCACCTTTTAAGAAGGACTGAAGCATCACACTTTGGTTGTCCATCTTCTTGAGTTTCATGTGGTCTTTGGATTATATCTTATGTAATTCAAGCTTTTGGGCTAATACCCACCTATCAGTGAGTGCATACCATGTGTGGGTATTTTTTTTGATTTGGTTATCTCACTCAGGATGATATTTTCTAGTTCCATCCATTTGCCTATGGATTTTGTGAAGTCATTGTTTTTGATAGCTGAGTAGTACTCCATTGTGTAGATGTACCACATTTTCTGTATCCATTCCTCTGTTGAAGAGCATCTGGGCTCTTCCCAGCTTCTGGCTATTATAAATAAGGCTTCTATGAACAGAGTGGAGCATGTGTCTTTGCTTTATGTTGGAGAATCATTTGGCAATATACCCTGGAGTGGTAAAACTGGATCCTCAGTTAGTACAATATTCAATTTTCTGAGGAACCTCCAGACTGATTTGTCCAGTGATTATACCAGCTCACAATCCAACCAATAATGGAGTAGTGTTCCTTTTTCTCCACGTTCTCTCCAGAAGCTTTAACGTCCACAAGCAGCATAAGATGCTCGTGATATCTGAGTTACTGGTTTGGGTGCTCCTATTTCATGTGTGGATCTGGAGACCCACAGATCTCTATTTGGATTAGGAGAATCTTATCATTTCTAGAAGTCAGTGTCAGTTTGTCTCTTCTAATGCTTCCTGGGGATAGAATTACAAATCAGTACCCCTGAGCATTCTGATTGTTTTGGACTATGGTAAAATCTGTGTCTCCAAATTTGTTGCTGACCAAAATATGGAAGTTTTTTTTTATTAAGAATGTGTTTATTAACTATTTACACTACAATGGGCTTAGAACATTTGCATGGATGTAGTTATAAAAACATCTCTCTCTCTCTCTGTATCTGTGTGTGTGTGTGTGTGTGTGTGTGTGTGTGTGTGTGTTTTCTATTTGACCTGTTTTGATAGAGTTGCCCTGTTTGTAACAAAGGGATGCTCCCTGGTCCACAAAAGGGAGTTTCACCATGGTGTATACACATTGCAACTTTGTCAATGACAAAGTGAATGAAGCTGGAAAGAGGGAACTATCAGGTTCCCCAAGAAACCTCTTATCCTTCATTTTGACTGGCATCTTTAACTGACACAGTTTATCAATAATTTGTAAATAGATTTTTTCCAGGATTTACAGTTTACAATGAGCTCTTGTATATAATCTCACAGTGGTGTGATAGTAGGATGTGATGATTCTCATTATGTAAGGACTTTTTACTTTTTACTTATCTTTTTACTTTTTTATTGGTTATTTTATTTATTTACATTTCAAATATTACCTCCTTTCCTGTTTACCTACCACTATAACCTTTCCCCAGTCCCTTCCTCTATGAGAGTGCTCCCTACCTGCCCACCCACTCTTGCATCAGTGCCCTATCATTCCCCAACAATGCATCATCGAGCTTCCACAGGACCAAGGAGCTCCCCTTCTAGTGCTTCCAGATATGTCAATCCTCTGCTACATATACACCTGGAGCCATGGATCCCTGCAGGTGTACTCTTTGCTTAGTGGTTTAGTCCCTGGGAGATTTGGGAAATCTGGTTGGTTGATATTATTGTTCTTTCTATGGGGTTTCAAACCTCTTCTGTTCCTACAGTCCTGCCCTAACTTCTCCATTGGGTTCCCCGCTCTCAGTCTGATGTTTGGCTCTGTATATCAGTATCTGTACTGGTCAGGCTCTGGCAGATTCTCCCAGGGGGAAAGTTATACCAGGCTCCTGTCTGTAAGCAGTTCTTGGTATCAGCAATAGTGTCTGGGTTTGGTGTCTGCATATGGGATGTATCCCTAGATGGGGAAGGCTCTGGATGGGCTTTCCTTCAGTCACTGCTCCACTTTCTGTCTTTGTATTTCCTTTTGACAGAAGAAATTCTGGATTAATATTTTTGAGGTTGGTGGGTGGCCCCATCCTTCAACCAGGGGCTGTGTCTATCCACTGGTTATGATCTGTGCAGGTTCTATCTCCCCTTTGTTAGGTATTTTGGCTAATGTCCCCTCTGTTCACTACTGGGAAGTTCTTGGTTCCCTGGCATCTGGGATTTTCTAGTAGCTACCCCTACTTTCTCATCCCCCACTGCTATACACCTCCTTTCACATTCCTGACCATCTGTACTTCTTCTGCAACTCTTTGCATATCTGAACCAGTCCCGCTTTTTCCCACCCCCTCCTTTCTCCATCCCAGATCCCTCTCTCCATCTACTTTCATTTTTTCCCCCTTCTGAGTAGGACTGGAGCATCCACACTTGTAATCTTCTTTTTGCTTGTGTCTCATATGATTTGTGCGTTTTTGAAAGTGCTACATTATGAAATATGTGACAGCAGGAAAAAGCTCCAAAGAAATCTTTGAACTATTCTAGACCCATCCAAAAGGTTTTGTATCATTAGTATACAATAACTTAATTATTTATAATGGATGTTCTAATGATGTAATCTTTATGATTATAAAGTTGAGGGAGGAGAATTATAACTTTCAGAACAATCTGGACATCCAAAGAAATTCCAGGCATGCATGAGCTACACAATGATACCTCAACACAGAAAAATGGAGGTTCAAGATAAAGTTTGTCAATTGAGCATGGCCATTCCCAGCACCCCACTAAACAAATATTTATATTGAGACCATCTTGCTACACAAACTGCAAACATTTTAATGTATTCATCTTGAAGCATTTGTGCATTTGAGCATATTATTGAAGGCATCAATATACTCAGGAGAACAGACTATCTACATGAAAACTACCCTGGAATATCTCTATATCACTTAAAGACATGAAACAATGTTAAGTGCACAGTAGTGTGTAGACTTGTGTGGGCACAATGCGTTACTGCAGATCTAGAATTCTTTCATTAGTTTAACTGCCTCTGAATAGCAAGTCTTCATTTCCTGCCCTCTGGCTTCGGGTATCTCACAAGCCTCTGATTCATAGAACTAGGCTGATTTAGAAATATAATCTCTATAGAATCATAACTATGGTCCTAGACCTTGTGCTTTTCACTTTGTACACAGTCCTCAAGTTCATCAATGTTTGTCAAATAGGCCAACATCTCTCTTTTGGGTTTTGTGTAAGACATGGTATCATTGTGTAGCCCAGGGTGGCTTGTAACTCAAAATGTAGCCAAGGCTGGGCTCGAAGTCATTACTTAGCCTAGGATGACCCCAAACAGATAGTCATCTTCCTGTCTCTCTCTTTGACATGCTCAAGTTACAGGCATAAGTAATCATGACCAGCTGATTCATTTCCTGTAAAGATAAGTGCTATTCTGTGTGAGTGTGCTACATTTTCTCTACTGATTCATCTATGACTGACACAGAAAATGTTTCTATGTCTGTAATGATATTAACAATGCTGCATATCATGGGTATCCAGTCATGTTTGGGCATTATGGAATCTCATTTTCTGAGACCTGCAAGACTTTACCTCCCCTTCCGTGTGTCTCTGCCTCTGTCTCTCTGTGTCTCTGTCTCTCTCTGTCTCTCCTTCCCTCCCCCCTCTCTCTCTCACCACAACTTTAATTAACATTGTGTTCTGATAACAGAATACTAGTAACAAATTTAACTATTTCACTTCACTTTTGTTGGAAAAGGTGTTAAAATACACTGGTTCTGCTATGGTATAAAATGTTATTATTTCATCATGGTCAAAAAATCATGGAATGGATGTCAACAGACCTGCCAAAATTCCAGCCTACCCCTTCTGAAGATAGATCATGAGGAAGAACTGGTACTGTAGACACTTATTTGCCCCTTTATTCTTGTAGACTCTTTCTCTAGCCCTGAATAATGAGATATCAAATCCAGTTTTTTTCATTTGCCTATGGCTTTCTTGTCATTTGAACAAAACTGTGGGCCTCAGGTATGTTAAGAGGAGTCTCATTACTACAGAGACATTGTACCTTTCAATGTCCTCACTTTCTCAGGAGTCTACAAGAGAGTCCCTCAGAAAGTATGTCTTTCCCTCAAGAAGTTTAACCTTTTGGTACAATGCATCCTATGGCTCCAGTTATTTATCTTAGTAGAGTGCCAAGTAAATACCCCCCAGCATCTAAGATTTGCTCTTTGGAACCTGGAGTGAGGCTCTTTGCGTGAGGTTTCTTGAAATGAGTCATCATATGACAACAGCGAAAGTAGTTGAGCAGTGGTCCTCTGTGCAAAATGAGATGATATGAGAAAAGTGGAATTAAATGTTTGACCAGTTAGCTCCATGGTGATTTTCACTGAAACTGTCCACAATATTTCCTGTACAGTATTCTTTTTGTGGAGGAGGTGAGTTGGTAAGATGATTATCTAGTATGTGCAAGGCTTTGCATTTTATTTTTCAGCATTGTAAAAAAAATAATAACAAAAATAGAATAAATAGATGTAGAGGTTTTTTGAGAGAATGCTGAAGCACTGATCCATGGCACATAAAAAAATAACTAATATTAAAAATGAAAATTGAAATATTATGAATATCTGAACTATGGATGTGACAAGTTGGTAAAATACTTGCTTACCATGTGTGAAGCTATGGATTTATTCCCTAGCATTGAATTTACCAGGCTTAGAGGTACATACCTCTAATCACAGCACTCAAGATGTGAAGGCAGAAGGATCAGAAGTTTAAAGTCATCCCCAACTATCTGTCGTGTTTGAGATCCTCCTGGGCTACCTAAGACCTTGTCCTCAAAAATGTTTGAAAACTCGTCATCAATTGCTTTTTGCATGTTACAAAAATTAGAGGGATCTTGTAAAACATTTGGATTTACTTCTAGGTACTGCAAATTTATAAGAATTCAATTTAACCATAAATTAGTTTATCTTTTTTTCTATCAATTTGAGCTGGTTATTGGTTGGCTGTTCCCTCAGTCTTTGCTGAGTATTCAATAGTATACAATAGTATTCCATTGTGCACATGTATCACATCCCTAATCCCTGCATTTCTTGTAGACAAGATAAGTTTGGGTCAAAAGTCTTGTGAGATTGTTGGTATTACTATTACTCCCTTGTTGTTCTTTCCTGTCTATAGGATGCAGCTTTCCTTGGCTACATAGTGTTTCAGTTAAGAACACTCCCTTTGATTGTAGTGATCTCCATCTTTTCCTGAAGATGTCCCCTAACTCTCCCCGCCATCAATTTCAGATTTCTCAAAGCCATCAACCCCTCTACTGGCTGTTCCCCACAACTGACCCTGAATCCTCATCTCCCACATAATCCCTTTTCCTACAAAGTTCCTTCCCTCTAAGTGCTTTCTATAACAATTTCATTTATGTTTCCAAGTGAGACTAAAACATCATTGCTTCAGTAGTGTTTGGTGTGTGGCATGGGCATCATTATTTTATGGCTAATATCACTTATAAGTGAATACATACCATGCATATACTTTTGGGACTTGGTTATGTCACTCAGGATGATATTCTCAAGTTCCATCCATTTGTCTAAAAACTCATGATATCTTTGTTTTACACAGCTAAATAGTATTCCATTGTGCACATGTATCACATTTTCTTTATCCATTCTTTAGTGGAGGGACATCTAAGATATTTGCAGTTTCTTGTATTATGAATAAGACTGTTATGAACATAGCTGACAATAAATGAGTCTTTGTGAGATGGTGGAACATCTTTTGTGTATATGTCCAGGAGTCATATAGCTGGTTTTGAAACAGAACTATTACCAATTTTCTGAGAAGCCATCAAATTGGTTTCCAAAATAGTTTTACAAATATGCCTTCCCACCAGCAGTGGAGTAGTATTCCCCTTGCTCTGAATCCTTGCGAGCATGTCATATCACTTGACTGCTTAATCTTAGCCATTCCTATTGTTCTAAGATGGGATTTCAGAGTTATTCTGATTTCCATTTCCTTGATGGCTAAGGACTTTGAACACTTATTAATGTGCTTTTTAGACATTTGAGATTCTTCTATTGAGAATTATCTGTTTAGTTCAGGCATGGAAGATACAATAGAGGAAATTGATACATCAGTCATAGAAAGTGCTAAATCTAAAAAATTCCTTTCTTAAGTAGGAAGATTGTGAGTTCAAGGACAGCCTTGGTTACATAGTGAGACTTGGTTTAAGAAACTCAGTCACACATCATATCCTGATCCCAATATCTCAGAATATCTCAAGTCGTTGTTTTAAATAACTTGTTGAACTGACATCAATTTTGACTTAGATGTGCTAATAGTAGGAAGTCACTTAGAAACTGAACACCACAGTAGGACTGAGTGGTGGGAGGACAGCACAGCAGAGAATGGCACATAAATGCTGGGAATGCTTCCTGTTTGTTCTTCTCTTATCAAACAGATAGAAATTTCATCATAAAGTGTGTTGTTTCGTTTGCAGAAGTTCCTTCAGATCCAGGTTATTTCAGATAATTACTGGATTGGATTGAAATATCATAATGAAAAAAAGGGATGGGCATGGACTGACAATGGACAATCTAAACTGTGAGTTTCTGAACCCTTTAGACTCTAACACTGGTGTGGGAATTGGAAGGATTGTGTACAAAGGCTTTTCTCTCAATTCCCGTGTCTTTTCTCATTTTCTATGAGCTCATGTGTAAGGCAAGTTCCATAAGGCAGTCTCTAAGAAAGTTTTACAGAAGAAAGTTGTATGTTCAAGAAGTTGACAAAAAGTGTTATAATACTGTATACATCTCAGGATTGTGTCTTCTAAGAAGCAAAGGGCAATAGCAAGTCAACAACTTAAGATGGTGTAAAGTGATTGAATCATCATGACAGATACAATGAGTGTGAGTGTCTCAGATAGTCATTTGATAGTTTTTACTGCAGTTATCTTATACAATTTTTGGTTTATGAACATGTTTATATACACATACATATGTATGCATACCATCCATTTTAAGGTGTTTTGTTATGCAAATCCAACTATTTTTGTTTATTTATAACCTGGTAGAAAAATTTTAACTACTTATATTTATTAATAATATATATTTTGGGAATATCTCATATACATCAAAAATATAGTAACGTATCATCCCCTAGTCCCACTAAAAGCTACAACATTTGCCTGTCTAACTCCTGTCATTGTAATTAACTGTCCATATGTGCCTGGTGTAGGCTCTCTATTGGACAAAGGAAACCCAGAAGTGGCCACACCCTCAGTAAAGAACATTCCCTTTTCTAGCAGTTTTCACCTATAAATAGTGATTTCTTAACAAGGAATAATCTTTGAAGAAATTTCATCTTGTCCGGAAAAATCTCATTTCAGAAAGCTTTTTTTCTTTTCTCATTTTACATTCTTTCTATGTTTTCTTCTCTGCTGTTCCATTAGACATGCTGGTGGTATGGAGGGGGAGAAGTTGATGTAGATGTCTCCTTTAAGTCTCTACACATAAACACATATACTAAGTTCATTTACCAGTTCTGTCAATCTGCAAGGACTACAGCCCACTGATTAAAGAAGTATCTGTGATGGAGGTTGAGAGCAGTACAAGTCTAGGCTGTAACTATAAATGTTTAGAATGCATTCTAATCACTGACCACTTAACAGAGCGATTGTAGCAAGTTCAAACCTAAGGCATGTGACCTCTGCTAAATCTTGGGCTTTTGATTTGGATTACAGCATCAGTCATTATTCCGTTATATGGTAAAGACCTTAGTTCCAATAAGAAAACCACTATCCTATGACATATCTTTCCTAGCAGGTCAGCCCTGTAGTATGCAGAATCCAGTGCAGACAGGACTATTCTTATCTATTCTCTCCTTAACCTGCAAAATACATACTAACCCTATGAAACCAGCCCAAGGAAAGATATTTCCATATTGGTTTGAGATAGACTTCTTTATTTGTTCATGTCAAAGTGTGGAGTATCTGCAGCAATAATGTTACCATAACCATGATGTTATGGTAAGCAAGTGCAGGAGCAATACCTATGCTGCATTGGAGTCCTCTGTCATCTCCCTGATCAGTGATTCCTTTGGGTTAGCCTTTGTCTTGCAGTTTGGTTTTCTTTTAAAAACTCATATCTTCTGTAATTGTAACTCTTTTCTAAAGTTAAACTTTCATGTTTTAACTAACTTTTTTCATAGCATGTATTTTGATCACATTCCATCCTCACTGAATACTACTTGGTCCACACCTTCCTACATAGTCAATGTCATGATTTTTCTCTCTCCACAAAAAACAACGTCAGAAAAGAAAATAATAAAACCAAACAAGGAAAAAGTAAAACAATAAAAAACAGTATGACAAAAATGTCCCCACTCAAACAAACAAACAAGCAAACAAACACAGAAACAAAACCACACATTAAAAATGGAAAACTCCAAACCACAAAGGAAATATGGAGGCAGTTTTGTGTTGGCCAACTAAAAACTAGCTAACTAGTGGGTTTCCATAAGTCCTTTTATACATCCTTAGTTTTGCTTAATCCATCCTTATATTCTCCTGTCCCTTACTTTCCAGAACTCATCCACATTTGTCCTTGAATCCTCAGAATCCCCCTCTGTCTTCACATCATGCATTTCTCATTTTTATTATGTTGATTGCTTTTAGAAATACAAATTTTAAGAAATCACTGCATAATTATGTGTTTCTCCTTTAATAACTTTCCTAGGTATTTATATGTTAACGTGCTTTTAGATAATTTAAAAAATAATTTTTATTACTTTGTAGAGATTTTGAGATAGGGACTTATGTTACACAAGCTGTCCTTGAGCTCATGATCCTCATGTCTATATTCCTTTGGGGTTGGTACTACAGGGAGGCATGTCTGCCCTGTATATTTTCTTTTGAAAGATGTCAGTTATACTTATTATACATGTGCTAGTTGGTAATTGTATTGTATGTACTTTTGAGGGTTTAATGTACTGTTTCTGTTGTCTTTTGTTCATGATGTCATTTTGTTCGTGGCATTCACTGGTTTTCTTCTTCAGCAGCTACAGAAAGTATAGAAACTAGCTGAGGCATACTCCCCACAATAATAACTTTCTCAGGAATCTTTTATTCAGTGACTGAGAACATGGGTCATCTAGCTCACTTCTATTCTAAATGTGTCCCTGTCAGTGTGGACAGATAGGCTCCAAACATTTCAGAAAATATTTTCCTCATTTTCTTCAAAGACAATTCTTAAGCAGGCTGTCACAGAAATGATCACAGGATAGACTGCTTTAGCACATGTACTAATATGTTCTAATCACAGAGATTATTAGTACTGTTATTAGTTTGGTTTGTCTATAAGAAGCATAATTTCACATAGACTAGCTGAGTCTTTCTAGCTCTATTTCCTAAAGACTAGAATTTCTATTCAATTTCTTGACCCCTGTGGGTTCAAGCCTTTACAGGACTTTTCTTCCCATTGTTGCCCAACAAGGCCATCCTCTGCTACATATGTAGCTGGAGCCATGTGTATGTACTTTTGTCCATACAAAGTGTCCATTTGTACACTTTGGGTATTGGTTGAGTTCCTGGGGGCTCTGGTTGATTGGTATTGTGGGTTCGAGTGGGGTTGCAAGCCCCTTCAGGTCCTTCAATTTCTTCTAACTACACCATGAGAACCCCATTCTCAGTTCAATGGTTTGCTTCTAGCATTCGCCTCTGGTTGATTGTCATGCTCTGGTTGAGTCTTTCAGGAGACAGCTATATCAGGCTCCTGTTAGCATGCACTTCATGCATCAGCAATATTTTCTGGTTTTGGTGGCTGTATGTATATAGGCTGGATCACCAGGTGGGGTAGGATCTTAATGGCTATTCCTTTGTCTCTGCTACAAACATTCACTTCATATCTGCTTCTATGAATATTTTTGTTCCCCCTTTTAATAAGGACTGAAGCAGCCACACTTTGGTCATCCTTCTTCTTGAGCTACATGTGGTCTGAAGATTGTCTTGGGTAATAAGAGCTTTTGGGCTAATATCCACTTATCAATGAGTGCATACCATGTGTGGGGATTTTTTGGGATTGGATTATCTCACTCAGATGATATTTTCTAGTTCCATCCATGTGCATATGAATTTCACGGAGTCATTGTTTTTGATAGCTGAGTAGTACTCCATTGTGTAGATGTAGCACATCTACTATATCCATTCCTCTGTTGAAGGGCATATGGGTTCCTTCTAGCTTCTGGCTATTATAAATAAGGTTGCTATGAATATAGTAGACCATGTGTCCTTGTTATATATTGGAGCATCTTTTGGGTATATGCCCTGTGGTTTGCTTGATTCTGGAGGTAGTATTATGTCCAAATTTTTGTGGAAGCTGCAGACTGTTTTCCCAAGTGGTTATAACTGCATGCAATCCAACCAGCAGTGGAGGAATGTTCCTCTTTCTCCACATCATAGCCACCATCTGTTGTCACCTGAGTTTTTGATCTTAGCCATTCTGACAGGTATGAGGTAAAATCTCAGGGTTGTTTTGATTTGAATTTCTCTGATGAGTAAGGTTGTTGAACATTTCTTTAGGTGCTTTTCAGCCATTTGATATTCCGCAGCTGAGAATTCTTTGCTTAACTCTGTACCTTTTGAGTTCTCATATACATGGGATATTAGCCCTCTATCAGATGTAGGACTTGTAAAGCTCTTTTCCCAAAATGTTGGTTGTCATTTTGTCCCAATGACAGCATCCTTTGCCTTACAGAAGATTTGAAATTTTATGAAGTCCCATTTGTCAATTCTTGATCTTAGAGCATTTTCCTCAGTGTCCATGTGTTCAAAAATTTTTTCTATTAGTTTGAGTGTCTCTGGTTTTAGGTGGAGGTCCTTAACCCACTTGGGCTGGAACATTGTACAGGGTGAAAAGAAAGGATCAATTTGCCTTCATCTACATGCTGACCTCCAGTTGAACTAGCACCATTTGTTGAAACTGCTATCTTTTTAGCTCCTTTTTCAAAGATCAAATGACCATACATGTGTGGATTCATTTCTGGGTCTCGAAATCTACTACATTGATCTGCCTGTCTGTCACTGTAACAATGAAATACAGTTGTTATCACTATTGCTCTATAATACAGGTTTAGGTGAGGATTGGTGATTCTCCCAAAAGTTCTTTTATTGTTGTGGATAGTTTTCACTATGCTGTCATTTTTTTTCAAGTGAATTTTCAAATTGCTCTTTCTATATCTATGAGGAATTGAGTTGGTAATTTGATAGGTTTTTCATTGAATCTGTAGATTGCTTTTGGCAAAATGGCCATTTTTGCTATATTAATCTGACAAATCTAAGAGCATGGGAGGTTATTCCACCTTTGATATTTTCTTCAATTTATTTCTTCAGAGACTTTAATTTCTTGTCATGCAGATCTTTCACTTGCTTTGTTAGGGTCACACAAAGGTATTTTATGTTATTTGTGACTACTGTGAAGGTTGTCACTTCCCTACTTTCTTTTTCATCCTGTTTATCCTTTTAGTAGAGGAAGGCTACTTATTTATTTGAGTTAATTTTATATAAAGCCACTTTGCTGAAGTTGGTTTTCAGGTTTAGTAGTTCTCTGGTGAAGCTTTTAGGGAAACCTAAGTATACTATCATATCATCTGTAAATAGTGATATTTTGATTTATTCACTTCCAATTTGTGTCCTTTTGACCTCTTTTTGTTGTCTGATTCACCTGAGTTCTATATTGAATAGGTAGGGAGAGAGTGGGCAGCCTTTTCTAGTCCCTGATTTTAGTGTGATTTCTTCAAGTTTCTCTCCATTTAGTTTGATATTGGCTACTGGTTTGTTGCATACTGCTTTTACTATGTTTTGGTATGAGCCTTGAGTTCCTATGTTTCCAAGTCTTTTAACATGAAGGAGTGTTAAATTTTCTCAAATGCTTTCTAAGTATTTAATCACATGATCATGTTTTGTATTTTTTAAGTTTGTTTACATAGTGCATTACATAGTTGTATTTCCATATATTGAACCATCCCTCCATCTCTGGGATGAAGCCTACTTGATCATGATGGATGATTGCTTTGATGTGTTCATGGATTGGGTTTGAGAGAATTCTATTGAGTATTATTGCATTGCTATTAATAAGGGAAATTGGTCTGTAGTTGTCTTTCTGTGTGGGGTCTTTGTGTGATTTAGGTTTAAGTATATTTGTGGCTTCATTGATCAAATTGGTTAGTGTTCCTTCTGTTTTTATTTTCTGGAATGGTTTGAAAAGTATTGGTATTATGATTTCTATGAAAGTGTCATAGAGTTCTGCACTAATTCCATCTGATCATAGGGTTTTTTTTGTTGTTGGATGACTTTTAATTATTACTTTTATATTTAAGGGGTATGGGACTCTTTAGATGGTTTATCTGATCCTGATTTAAATTTTTTACCTGCTTTCTGCGTAGAAAAGTGTCCATTTTATCCAGATTTTCCAGTTGTGTTAAACATAGGCTTTTGGAGTAGGATCTGATGATTTTTAGGATTTCCACAGATTCTGTTGTTCTTTCTCCCTTTTCATTTCTGATTTTGTTAATTTGGATACACTTCCTGTGCCCTCTGGTTAGTCTGGCTAAGGGTTTATCTCTCTTGTTGATTTTCTGGAAGAACCAGCTTCTGGTTTTCTTTAATCTTTGTATAGTTCTTTTTGTTTTTGCTTGGTTGATTTCAGCCCAGAGCTTCATTCTTTCCTACTGTTTATTCCTCTTTGATGTATTTGCTTCTTTTTCTAGAGCTTAAATGTGCTGTCAAGCTGATAATGTATGCTCTCTCCTTTTTCTTTTTAAGGCACTCAGAGCTATGAGATATTCTTTTAGTACTGCTTTTATTGTGTCCCATAAGTTTGGGTATGTTGTGCCTTCATTTTCATTAAATTCTTTAATTAAAAGTCTTTAATTTCTTTCTTTAATCTTTCCTTGACCAAGTTATCATTGAGTAGATTGTTATTCAACTTTTGTTTCAATAGGGGCTTTCTGTCATTTTTTCGTTATTAAATACCAGCCTTAATCCGTGGTGATCTGATAGGATGCATGTGGTTATTTGAATATTCTTGTAACTTTTGAGGCCTGTTTTCTGACAGATTATGTGGTCAATTTTGGAGAAGGTAGTGTGAGATGCTGAGAGGAAGGTATATTCTTTATTTTAGTATGAAATATTCTATAGATCACTGTTAAATCCATTTGGTTCATAATCTTTCTTAATTCTCTATGTCTCTGTTAAGTTTCTGTTTTTATGATCCGTCCATTGATGAGATCAGGGTGCTGAAATCTCCCACTATTTATTATTCGGTGAGGGATAATGTGTCCTTTGAACTGTAGTAATATTTATATTTTTTTGGTTCTTTTTTTTTTTTCGGAGCTGGGGACCGAACCCAGGGCCTTGCGCTTCCTAGGCAAGCGCTGTACCACTGAGCTACATCCCCAACCCCTAGTAATATTTATTTTATGAATGTAGGTGCCCATATACTTATAGCATAGATATTCAGGGCTGAGAGGTCATTTTGGTGTGTTTTTCCTTGGATGAATATAATGTATCCCTCCTTATCTTTTGGTTGAAAGTCAATTTTATTAAATATTAGGAGTGCCACTCCAGCTTTTTCTTGGGATCATTTGTTTGGAAAATTGTTTTCCAGCCTTTTTCTCAGAGGCAGTGCCTGTCTTTGTTACTGAGGTGTGTTTATATATGCATCAAAATGCTGGGTCCTCTTTATATATCCAGTCTGTTAGTCTATGTCTTTTTCTTGGGGAATTGAGTCCATTGATGTTAAGGAATATTAAGGAATAATGATATTTGTTTCCTGTTATTTTTGTTGTTAGAGGTTTAAATATGTTCTCTCTCTCTCTCTCTCTCTCTCTCTCTCTCTCTCTCTCTCTCTCTCTCTTGGTATTGTTGCAAGAAGATTAATTTCTTGCTCTTTCTAGGATGTAGTTTCTTTCTTTGTGTTGGGATTTTCTTTCTATTATCATTTATAGTGCTGGATATGTGGAAACTTACGGTCTAAATATGTTTTTCTCTTGCAATTTCTTGATTCTTTTCATCTATGTTAATGACAGTTTTGCTGGATACAATAGCCTGTGTTGGCATTTGTGTTTTCTTAAGTTCTGTATATCTGCCCAGGATCTCCTGGCTTTCATAGTCTCTAGCAAGAAGTTTGGTATAATTCTGATGAGTGTGCCTTTATTTGTTACTTGACATTTTTCCCTTACTGTTTTTAATACTTTTTCTTTGTTTTGTACATTTTGTGTTTTGTCTCCATTTGTGATTTCTTTATGGTTTCTATTTACATTTTTAGATTCTGGATTATTTTGTTCAATTCATTCACCTATTTGATTTTGCTTTCTTGTGATTCTTTACGGGATTTTTGTGTTTCCTGTATTTGTTTATCTGTGTTGTCTTATATTTCTTTAAGGGAGTTATTTATGTTCTTCTTAAAGTCCTCTATCATCATCATGAGATATGATTTTAAATCCAAATCTTGCCTTCCTTGTGTGTTGGGATATAACTGAACTCTGATGATGCCAAGTAGTCTTGGTTTCTGTTGCTTATGTTCCTGTGCTTGCCTCTTGCCATCAGGTTGTCTCTGTATTAGCTAGTCTTTCTGGGTCTGACAGTGACTTTTTCCTCCTGTAACACTGTGTTTCAGTACTCTTGGACACTTGTTTTCTCCAAGTGCACTCTGTGTACAGAGATGTGATACCAGTTCAGCTTTGGGTACAGACAGAAGCAGAAAGGTCCTGTCCCAGTCTGCTCCTGGGTTTATGTGTTCTATGGGCTTCAGGCAGGTCACTTGGAACAGAAGAGTTGATCTTACATCTGCTCTCAGGGTTTCCAGTGCTCCTGATATCTGGATTTCAGCTCTTGGCATGGGCAGAGACAAGAAGGATCCTCTCTCTGACTACTCCTAGGTTCCTCTGTCCAGAGTGCTCTAGTTGGGTTCCTCTTGGGCCAGGAATGTGACTCCCCTGAGCTCTCATGATTGTCTTCACTTCTGAGTGCCCATCTCTCTCCCCCATAGGATTTGGCTACAGAGAGCTGTGCAGCCTTTCCTCTCATCTTAAACCCACAGTTAAAAGACATTGATGTATTTCGCTAAAGACTCATTCCTTTGAAGTCACAATCCTATGTAGTTAGGATTGATTTCAACTGTGTATTAGTAGGCCTCCATGAATCTAATATTGAGGATCTCCATTATAAGTGCATTTTTAGTTAGAATTCCCTATTGGAGATAAAGGTGGCTGTAGTGCTTCTCTGATAATCTAAAACTTGATCCACCTCCTGCTAATATTTCAGCCTGAGGAGAAGTGTGATTTATGCAGGTTTACACAAGAAGATCATAGTTATTAAATACTTACCTTTTGAATTCTGCTTTTCTACATAGCCCAGGTTGTCTGAGAACTATCTTTTTTGTAATACTATGCACTAAATTCTTCTGTGTTCTAATGAATTTTTATTTTGCATTTAACTTTTTTTAAAAGGTAAGTCATATACCATCCTGCAGATTGCCATGTTTATTTGAAGGCCCATTTGCTAAGATGTAGTGTAGGAAAAAGGAGATAACAATCCAAATATTAATTGTATGCCTTTATCTGTGATATTCATATCTTATTTTACTCCTTAAAACATGAGCATATGAGACCATGTCCTGTGTGACACACACGTCTGTTTTTTACTTTTATACTAGCATTTTTATTGACAAGATATATGTGGGAGATTATGTTAAACACAAATAGTTCCTGGTAAATATTTATAATCAGTTTTCCCAGCCAACCACAAATTGCAAGTGTGATAGATGAGGATTTTTTTGTGACAAAGAGACCATTATTTTTTAATATGCTTAGAGAAAAAAATGTTTTATTGATTAACCTATGATTAATACTTGTATTTTTGTCTACTTTGGTGAAAAGAATTTTTAAAATCATGACTTGTTTCAGAGACTATTCAAAATTCAGCAGTTGCCCATTGTTCTTTGTGTTCTTCAGTGTCTTGAGTAAAAGGAAGTTCAATCTAAAAGATGGAAGATGTGTATTCTTATCTAACACAAGACTAGAAAATACTAACTGTGATACTTCATTCAGCTGTATTTGTGGGAAGACACTGGATAAATTCCCTGGTTGACTCTCAGAGCATTAAAGGTAAAATGGAAATGTTCTGGTTGACATTTTTTATGATAATAATCCATGACTCCTTACAAACAAGTGTTTTTATCATAGGACTTAGTCTGCTGTGCAAACAGAGAGACTACCTGGAAGATTTATTCTCTGGAATCTGACTTGACAGAGCAGAGGACATCTTCTTTCCTTGTAAAGAGTAGAGAGACCTTCTTTAGTGTATTTCATATAGTGTAATGCCTCACAACATTGAGGAATCTGTTCTATTTGCATAAAATCCCTTTGAAGTAAGTAAAGAATGCTAATTAACAGCCTGAGTTCTTAATTATATGTAGAATTAAATCATGTTAATTGAAAGCACAATTTTGTCCTTCATCCACCAATCTTCTCTAATTACTGAGTTATCTGGAGCAAAGTATGCTGACCTGACCAGCCTGCTAAAACAAGAGCACCTCCATATTACACTAACCTATCTCCTCAATTTCATCAAATCTGTGGCTGCTGAAGAGACATGCACATTCTGAAATGTACAGACCTTTAGATCTAGAACCACACAACCCAAGGATAGCCATCAGAAGCCTGTCTCACCAGGAGCAATTTTTCCAGATGTAACAGAAGCAATAAAGGGAGACAGAAACAGTAGCAATAAAGAAAACATGATTTAGGGAATCCTAGAGATAGGAAGAACAGACCTAAGAACAATAGGAATAGAAAAAGTTGAAGAATCCCAGCTTTAATACCCAGAAAATATTTTCACAATATCATAGAAAAAAGTTTCCCATCCCAAGGAAAAAAATACCTATAGAACACTAATTAAATGTGAAAAAATGTAAACTTCCTGACACATAATAATTAAAACATAAAGTCTACAGAACGAGGAAAGAATATTAAAAGAAGTAAGGGGAAAGGGCAGGTAACATACAAAGTCTGATCTCTCAGAAAGAATCACACTAGACTTCCCAACAGAAACTCATAAATTTGAAGGGCCTAGACAGATGTGTTGCAACCTCTAAAAATTCATAGATCCCAACCTACAATATATAATATACAGCAAAGCTCTCAATCAGCATAGACTGATTGAAGAAGACAAATACAAATGCAAAGATATCCACAAATCCAGCCTTACAGAAAATACTAGAAAGAAAACTCAAAGTCAATGAAGATATCTACATTCAAGGAAACATGGGGAATACATAACTCCATATTAGCAAAAACAAGGGAAGAATACACACACACACACACACACACACACACACACACACACACACAAACAACATTGACATCAAAATAGCAGGAAATATCAATCACTGGTTATTAATTTCTATCAATATCAGTGAATTCAATTCCCCAATAAAACACAGGCTAACAGAATGTATACAGAAACAGGATGCATCATTTAGCTGCATGCAAGAAACACACCTTAGAAATAAAGATTGATATTACCTCAGAATAAAGAGCTGAAAAAATATTCCAAACAAATGTACCCAGGACTCAAGCTGTAGTTGTCATTCTAATATCTAATAAAGTAGACTTTCCACCACAATTAATCAAAAGAGATAGGAAAAGACACTTCCTACTCACCAAAGGAAAATTCTACCAAGATGTTACCTCAATTCTGAACAACTATGTCCACATACAAGGGCAACAATATTTGAAAAAGAAACATTGCTAAAGTTTAAATACCACATTAAACCCTATACATTAATAGCAGGAGATTTCAACACTCATCTATAACAACTTTACAGGTCATCCAGTCAAAAATTAAACGGAGAAAAACGAAAGTAACAGACATTATGAATGAAATGGGCCTGAGTCATTTATAGAATTTTTCACCCAAATATGAAACAAAATGACTACTTCTCAGCATCTCATGCATCCTTCTCCAATACTTATCCTATTGTCACTCATAAAATAAGCCTCAACAGATACAAGAAAATTGCAATAGCTCATGTGTCTCATTAGACCACCATGAATTGAATTTGATCTTTAACTGTGGAAACACTACAAATCCTATATATTTGGGGACATTGAACAACTCTCTTCCCAATAATCTCTGGGTCAGAATAAAGAAGGAAATTAAAGATTTCCTAAAATTCAATGAAAGTGAAGGTATAACATATCCGATTTATGGGACACGTGAATGCAATGCTAGAGTAAAGTCCATCGCCCAAAATACCTCCACAAAGAAATTAAAAAGTTCTCTTACCAGCCATTTAAAAATGAAATGGAAAGCTCTAGAAAATAAAGAAGCAAGCACAACAAAGTGGAATAGAGGAAAAAATAAAACCTGAAATCAATACATAAGAAAAGAAAATAATACAAAGAATCACAAAAGCCAAGATCTGGTTCTTTGATAAAATCAATAAAGAAGACAACATTTTAGCCAACCTAACCAAAAGACAGAGAGATAGAATCCAATTAAACAAAATCATAAATGGAACTGGAGGCATAATGAAACAAGGAAGAAATTGAAAAAAAAATCATTAGGTCTTATTTCAAAATTATGTACTCCAGAAAACTGGAAAATCTTAAGTAAATGGACAGTTTCCTAGACAGATACCACTTATCAAAGTTAAACCAATGTCAGGTTAACTATTTGAACAGCAATATCACCCCTACAAAAAGAAAAGCAATCTTAAATGTCTCCCAACAAACAAAAGCCCAGGAATAGATGAGTTTAGTTTTTATGCTAATGATGTATGAAGATAACTCACTATCATTCAGCCTGTGAGCTTCTTTTCCTGGGTATTCTCTGTATTTAAGTCTAGGTCCAGCACAAATAAAGTATAAGCATTCACATCTGCTGTAAAATTAGCCTTCAACTTAATGAGCAGAGACAAAATCTCCCTAAGAAAAAGGCCTTCTCCTCCACCCCTCCCTGATTTTGGTGCTCACTCAGAATCAGACCAGTTCTGCCTCTCCCAGGTTTTGCCTTTTATTTCCTGCCAGACACTTAAAGTCCCTGAAGGGAATTGGAGTCCAGGAACAACAACATTTGTTTCAGACCCCTTTTTCCCCTTTCAGTCTAGCAAAGGAAACCACAGACTGCAGAACACCATTAAACACTCTCACTGCCAGCCCTAAGCTAAGTAGTAGTGGCACTGAAGGCACTTCCAGCAGGGAGGCCTGAAACAGTAGAACAATTGTTTGTGGTTTAGAAACAAAAGAATAAGTTCATATAATAAATATTCATTTCAAGTTGTAGTGTATAAACTCAGAGGTTGGTGCTCCTTTCTGACATAGTAGAAAAGACATTGATTTTTGTGAAATCAATACACACACACACACACAGAGAGAGAGAGAGAGAGAGAGAGAGAGAGAGAGAGAGAGAGAGAAAGAATGAAATATGATCATATCCATCACCTCTTTGAACCTTCAACTTCCCCTGCATTTTCCCTTACATGACTTTCTCTAAACCATGTTTTCTTAGTGAAATTCAGAGGTGCATGGTTGGAAAGCATTTACTGGAGCAAGGAAAAATACTAGTGGCCAGACCACCCAAAAAGAATGAAAAGAATGAAGCCATTCTTTTGCAGTACCTGTCACCTAAAAATAATGGTTCATTAAGGGCAGCGGGCCTTCCCATATATGTAGGGATTTTTCTTTCTTGATCTTCTATACTTTGCATATAGGTAATCATAGCTACTATTTGTGAATTGGATAGCTATTTCCCATAGGTCAGCATTTCACAGAGCATTTCTGCATCAGTTGGCTCTTCCACTCTTTCTACTTCCTTTCCATGCTATTCTCTGAGTCTTGCTGGTTGTGGTTGGTGAAGAAGTTAATGACAATGGCCCCATAGAGGTTAGAACATATTCTCTTTACACTGGAACTATGACAAGTCCTGCATATTGGTACTGACTACTGTCCACTGAAAAAAAATTTTCTTGGCCAAGTTTGATTGTATCCCTTTTTGATGGTTTGAGTACATTTGATACAGAAGGTAGATCATTCAGATATTTGGTCTCATTGGAGAATGTATCTGCTGGAAGTGTGTTTCTGAGGGACTGGTCTTTGAGACCCTTCCGCTAGACATGTGGAAGCCATTCTTCTTATGTCTGCCTTTTGATCAAATAGTAGGAATTTCTGCTGCTCCTCCAACCCCATATCTTTCCAGATGCTGCCATGCTCTTTTCTTAAAAATGGACTGAATCTCTGACCTTATAATCCAGTCCCAATTAAATGTTCTCCTTTATGAGAGTTGCATGGGTCATGATGTTTATTACCAGCAATAAAACGCTAAGAAAGAAGTTGGTATCAGGAGTATTGTCATAAACTAACCACACTTTTGTTTGGAAGAATGTGAATTTAGGGTCTTTGGATTTGGGAAGCAGTGGAATGTTGTAAGTGGGATTTAATGGGTAATCCTAGTAGAAATATGGAAGACTTGGTTGTGGAGTGTAATTTGAAATGTGTAGATTTAGCCTAAGAGGTTTGAGTGGGGAAAAATTTTAGTGTGTGACATAGAGACTGTTTTGTGGTATTGTGATGAAGAATGTGGCTGTTTGTTGCCCTTCTCTGTAGATTCTACTTGAGACTAAGGTCAAGAGAGTTATATCATTTGGTTTGATACAAGAAGTCTCAAAAATGTCCAGAAGAGACTTTGTTGTCTTGTTCAGTCTCATGAAGAGCATTCTATAAATGCTGATCTCTTTCCTTTGTTTTCTATCTCCAGGTTTGTCTCTTCTTGATATCTTAATTGGTTCTATTTCTATTTTGGTTTAGTGACAAAGACAGACACTATGTTCAGAGTAAAATGATGGAAAACAATTTTTTTCTGAGCAAATAATTCCAAGAAACAAGCTGGAGTAGTCGTTCTAATATCAAATAAAATCAACTTTCAACCAAAAGTTATGAAAAATGATAAGGAAGGACACTTCATCAAAGGAAAATCCACCAAGATGAACTCTCAGTTCTGAATGTCTATGCTTCAAATGCAAGGGTACCTCTATTCATAAAAGAAATCCTACTAAAGTTCAAAGCACACATTGTACCTCACACAATAGTAGTGGGAGACTTAAATACACCACTCTCATAAATGGACAGACCATGGATACAGAAACTAAACAGAGACACAGAGGAACTAACAGAGATTATGAACCAAATGGATTTAGCAATTATCTATAAAACTTTTAATGTTAAAAAGGATATACCTTCTTCTCAGCATCTCCTGTTACCTTCTCCAAAATTGACCATACAATTGGTCACAAAACAGGCCTCCACAGATACAAGAAGTGTGAAATAATCCATGCATTCTATCAGATCACCACGGATTACGGCAGGTCTTCAATAATAACAAAAATGTCAGAAAGTCCACATACACATGGTTGCTGAACAATGCTCTACTCAATGATAACTTGATCAAGGAAGAAATAAACTAAAGATATTTTCGAATTTAATGAAAATGAAGTCACAACATACCCAAACGCATAAGATACAATAAATCAGTGCTGAGAGGAAAACTCATAGCACTAAGTGCCTCCAAAAAGACACAGCAGAGAGCATACATCAGCAGCCTGACAGCACACCTAAAAGCACTAATGAAAATGAAGCAAATACACCTAGGAGAGGTACTGGCAGGAAATTATTAAACTCAGGGCAGAAATCAACAAAGCAGAAATAAAATGAACTGTACAAAAATTAAAGGAAACCAGGAGCTGATTCTTTGAAAAAATCAACAAGATAGAGAAACCCTTAGTCAGACTAACCAGTGGGCACAAGTAGGTTATCCAAATTAATAAAATGTGAATTAAATAGGGAGACAGAAAACAGAATCTGAGGAAATTCATAAAATCCCCAGATCATTCTGCAAAAGCCTATATTTAAAACGACTGGCAAATCTGGATGATATGGACAATATCCTATATAGAAATCAGTTACTAAAGTTAAATAAGGATTACGTATACCATCTAAACTGTCTCAAAACGTCTAAAGAATTAGAAGTAGTCATTAAATGTCTCCCAACCAAAAACTTACAGTACCAGACAGGTTTAGTGCAGAACTCTGTCAGACCTTCATAGAAGTCCTCATAGCAATAGTCTTCAAACTCTTTCACAAAATAGAAATAGAATGAACACTACCCAATTCCTTCTACAAAGACACAATCTTACTTATACCTAAACACAAAGACCAAACAAAGAAAGAGTTCTTCAGACCAATTTGGCTTATGAATATCAATGCAAAAATACTCAATAGAGTTTTCACAAACCAAATCCAAGAACACATCAAAACATTCACCTATCATGATCAAATAGGCTTCATCCTAGGGATGCAGGGATGGTTCAATGTAAGAAATCTATCAACAGATCCTCATCAGTCTAGACACTACCAGACCTGAAGGGAATCGGTCAAGAGTTCTCAGCACCCAAAACCCTTGGGAAAGAGAACTAAACCTTTAGAGGGGCATACATGCCTGGGAAGCCAGAAGTGACTACACTCTGCCCACATTTCTGACTCCAGAGAAAACACCTTAGGATATCTGGGACCCCGGTGCCCAGATGCAGAACACGCCCAAAAGCAGAACACCCTGTTCCCATAACAGGCTGAAAGAAAACAGGAAAACAGGTCTACAGCACTCCTGACACACAGGCTTATAGGACAGTCTAGCCACTGTCAGAAATAGCAGAACAAGGTAACACCAGAGACAACCTGATGATATGAGGCAAGTGCAGGGCCCAAGCAATAGAAACCAAGACTACATGTCATCATCAGAGCCCAATTCTCCCACAAAGGGAAAAACCGAATATACAAACACACCAGAAAGGCAAAATCTAGATTTAAAATAATATTTGATCATGATGCTAGAGGACTTCAAGAAAGACTTGAAGAAATCCCTTAGAGAAACGCAGGAAAACATAAATAAACAAGTAGAAGCCTACTGAGAGGAATCATAAAAATCCCTGAAAGAATTCCAGGAAAACACAATCAAACAGGTGGAGGAATTAAAAATGGAAATAGAAGCAATAAAGAAACCAAACAGGGAAACAACCCTGGATGTAGAAAACCAAAGGAAGAGATAAGGAGCTGCAGATACAAGTGACACAAACAGAATACAAGAGATAGAAGAGAGAATCTCAGGAACAGAAGAGTCCATAGAAATCACTGAAACAACGGTCAAAGAAAATGTAAAATAGAAAAAGCTACTGGTCCAAAACATACAGGAAATCCAGGACTCAATGAGAAGATCAAACCTAAGGATAATAGGTATAGAAGAGAGTGAAGACTCCTAGCTCAAAGGACCAGTAAATATCTTCAACAAAATCATACAAGAAAATGTCCCTTACCTAAAGAAAAAGATGCACATAAACATACAAGAAGCCTACAGAACTCCAAATAGATTGGACCAGAAAAGAAAATCCTGTCACATAATAGTCAAAACACCAAATGCACAAAATAAAGAAAGAATATTAAAAGCAGTAAGGGAAAAAGGTCAAGTAACATATAAAGGCAGACCTATTAGAATCACACCAGACTTCTCACCAGAGACTATGAAAGCCAGAAGATCCTGGACAGATGTCATACAGACCCTAAGAGAACACAAATGCCAGCCTAGGATACTATATCCTGCAAAACTCTCAATTAACATAGATGGAGAAACCAAGATATTCCATGAGAAAACCAAATTTACACAATATCTTTCTACAAATCCAGCGCTACAAAGGGTAATAAATGATAAAGCCCAACATAAGGAGGAAAGCTACACCCTAGGGAAAGCAAGAAACTAAAGATCTTGGCAACAAAACAAAGAGAAGAAAAGCACACAAACATAATCTCACATCCAAATATGAATATAACAGGAAGCAATAATCACTATTCCTTAATATCTTTGACAATCAATGGACTCAATTACCAATAAAAAAGACATAGATTAACAAACTGGATACGCAATGAGGACCCTGCATTCTGCTGCCTACAGGAAACACACCTCAGAGACAAAGAGAGACACTACCTCAGAGTGAAAGACTGGAAAACAACTTTCCAAGCAAATATTCTGAAGAAGGAGGCTGCAGTAGCCATTCTAATATCGAATAAAATTGATTTTCAAATAAAAGTCATCAAAAAAGATAAGGAAGGACACTTCATATTCATCAAAGGAAAAATCCACCAAGATGAACTCTCAATCCTAAATATCTATGCTCCAAATACAAGGGCACCACATACATAAAAGAAACCATACTAAAGCTCAAATCAAACATTGCACCTCACACAATAATAGTAGGAGATTTCAACACCCAACTCTCATCAATGGATAGATCATGGTAACAGAAATTAAACAGAGACGTAGACAGACTAAGGAAATCATGAACCAAATGCACTTAACAGATAACTATAGAACATTCTATCCTAAAACAAAAGGATATACCTTATTATTACCACCTCATGGGACTTTCTCCACAATTGACCATGTAGTCAGTCATAAAATAGGCCTCAATAGATACAGAAATATAGAAATAATCCCATGCATCCTATCAGACCACCACAGGCTAAAGCTGGTGTTCAATAGCAATAAGGGAAGAATGTCCGCATATACATGGAAGTTGAACAATGCTCTATATCAATGATAACCTGGTCAAGGAAGAAATAAAGAAAGAAATTAAAGACTTCTTAGAATTAAATGAAAATGAAGATATAACATACCCAAACTTATGGGACACAATGAAAGCTGTGTTTAGAGGAAATCTCATAGCTCTGAGCTCTGAGAAAGACACAGGAGAAAGCATATATTAGTAGCTTGACAGCACACCTAAAAGCTCTAGCAGAAAAAGAAGCAAATACACACAGGAGGAGTAGAAGTCCAGAAATAATCAAACTCAGAGCTAAAATCAACCAAGTAGAAACAAAAAGGACCATACAAAGAATCAACAGAACCAAAAGTTGGTTCTTTGAGAAAATCAACAAGATAGATAAACCCTTAGCCAGCCTAACAAGAGGACACACAGAGTGTGTACAAATTAACAAAATCAGAAATGAAAAGGGAGATATAGGTACAGAATCAGAGGAAATTCAAAAAATCATCAGATCCTACTACAAAAGCCTATATTCAACAAAACTTGAAAATGTGCAGGAATTGGACATTTTCTTAGACATATACCAGGTACTTAACTAAATCAGGAACAGATAAACCATTTAAACATCCCCATAACTCCTAACGAAATAGAAGCAGTCATTAAAGGCTCCCAAACAAAAAGAGTCCAGGTCCAGATGGGTTAAGTGCAGAATTCTATCAGACCTTCATAGAAGACCTCATAGCAATGCTATCCAAACAAATCCATAAAATTGAAACAGATGGAGCGCTACCAAATTCCTTCTATGAAGCCACAATACTGTTATACCTAAACCACACGAAGAACCAACAAAGAAAGAGAACTTCAGACCAATTTCCCTTATGAATATCAATATATCAAAATATTATTGAGTATATCAAAATATACTCAATAAAATTCTGGCAAACGGAATCCAAGAGCACATCAAAACAATCATCCATAATGAACAAGTCTGCTTCATCCCAGGCAAGCAGGGATGGTTTAATGTACAGAAAACCATCAATGTAATCCATTATGTAAACAAACTGAAAGAACAAAACCACATGATCATTTCATTAGATGCTGAGAAAGCATTTGAAAAAATTCTAAACCCCTTCATGATAAAAGTCCTGGAAAGAATAGGAATTCAAGTCGCAGACCTGAACATAGTAAAAGCCATATACAGCAAACCAGTCACTAACATTAAACTAAATGGAGAGAAACTTGAAGCAATCCTACTGAAATCAGATACTAGACAAGGCTGCCCACTCTCTCCCTACTTATTCAATATAGTTCTTGAAGTTCTAGCCAAAGCCATCAGACAACAAAAGGAGATCAAGGTTATACAGATTGGAAAAGAAGAAGTCAAAATATCGCTCTTTGCCGATGATAGGATAGTATATTTAAGCGATCCCAAAGTTCCAATAGAGAACTACTAAACCTGATAAACACCTTCAGCAAAGTGGCTGGGTATAAAATTAAATCAAATAAATCAGTAGTCTTCCTCTACACAAAAGAGAAAAGCCAAAGAAGAAATTAGGCAAACGACACCCTTCATAATAGTCCAAAATAATATAAAAAACCTTGGTGTGACTTTAACCAAGCAAGTAAAAGTTCTGTGTGATAAGAAGTTCGAGCCTGTGAAGAAATTGAAGAAGATCTGAGAAGATTGAAAGATCTCCCATGGTCATGTATTGGCAGGACTAACATAGTAAAAATGGCTATTTTACCAAAAGCGATCTACAGATTCAGTGCAATCCCCATCAAAATACCCATCCAATTCTTCAGAGAGTTAGACAGAACAATTTGCAAATTCATCTGGAATAACAAAAAACCCAGGATAGCTAAAACTATCCTCAACAATAAAAGGACTTCTGGGGGAATCACTATCCATGAACTCAAGCAGTATTACAGAGCAATAGTAATAAAAACTGCAAGGTATTGGTACAGAGACCGACAGATAGACCAGTGGAATAGAATTGAAGACCCAGAAATCAACCCACACACCTATGGTCACTTGATTTTTGATAAAGGAGCCAAAAACATCCAATGGAAAAAGGATAGCTTTTTCAGGATATGGTGCTGGTTCAACTGGAGGTCAGCATGTAGAAGAATGCAGATCGATCCATGCTTATCACCCTGTACAAAGCTTAAGTCCAAGTGGATCAAGGACCTCCACATCAAACAGGATACACTCAAACTAATAGAAGAAAAAGTGGGGAAGCATCTCGAACACATGGGCACTGGAGAAAATTTTCTGAACAAAACATCAATGGCTTATGCTCTAAGATCAAGAATCGACAAATGGGATCTCATAAAACTGCAAAGCTTCTGTAAGGATAAGGACACTGGTGTTAGGACAAAACGGCAACAACAGATTGGGAAAATATCTTTACCAATCCTACAACAGATAGAGGCCTTATATCCAAAATATACAAAGAACTCAAGAAGTTAGATCACAGGGAGACAAATAACCCTATTAAAAAACGGGGTTCAGAGCTAAACAAAGAATTCACTGCTGAGGTATTCTGAACGGCTGAGAAACACCTAAAGAAATGTTCAACATCTTTAGTTATAAGGGAAATGCAAATCAAAACAACCCTGAGATTCCACCTCACACCAGTGAGAATGGCTAGGATCAAAAACTCAGGTGACAGCAAATGCTGTCGAGGATGTGGAGAAAGTGGAACACTCCTCCATTTTTGGTGGGATTGCAGACTGGTGCAACCATTCTAGAAATCAGTCTGGAGGATCCTCAGAGAATTGAACATTGAACTAACTGAGGACCCAGCTATACCTGTCTTGGGCATATACCCAAAAGATGCTCCAACATAAAAGAAAGACACATGCTCCACTATGTTCACAGCAGCCTTATTTATAACAGCCAGAAGCTGGAAAGAACCCAGATTCCCTTCAACTGAAGAATGGATACAGAAAATATGGTACATCTACACAATGGACTATTACTCTGCTATCAAAAAATGACTTTATAAAATTCATAGGCAAATTGATGGAACTGGAAAATATCATCCTGAGTGAGGTAACCCAATCACAAAAATACACATATGGTATGCACTCATTGATAAGTGTCTATTCGCCCAAATGCTTGAATTTCTCTAGATATACAGAACACATGAAACTCAAAGGAAGACCAAAATGAGAATGTTTCACTCCTTCTTTAAAAGGGGAACAAGAATACCCTTGGGAGGAAATAGGGAGGCAGTGTTTAGAACAGAGGCAGATGGAACTCCCATTCAGAGCCTGCCCCACATGCCAGCATTTGCTGTCACCTGAGTTTTTGATCTTAGCCTTCTCACTGGTGTGAGGTGAGATCTCAGGGTTGTTTTGTTTGCATTTCCCTTATGACTAAAGATGTTGAACATTTCTTTAGGTGTTTCTCAACCATTCGGCATTCCTAAGCTGTGAATTCTTTGTTTAGCTCTGAGCCCCATTTTTTAATAGGGTTATTTGTCTCCCTGTGATCTAACTTCTTGAGTTCTTTGTATATTTTGGATATAAGGCCTCTATCTGTTGTAGGATTGGTAAAGACCTTTTCCCAATCTGTTGGTTGTCGTTTTGTCCTAACACCAGTGTCCTTATCCTTACAGAAGCTTTGCAGTTTTATGAGATCCCATTTGTCGATTCTTGATCTTAGAGCATAAGCCATTGGTGTTTTGTTCAGGAAATTGTTTCCAGTGCCCATGTGTTGGAGATGCTGCCCTAGTTTTTTTTTCTATAAGTTTGAGTGTATCTGGTTTGATGTGGAGGTCCTTGATCCACTTGGACTTAAGCTTTGTACAGGTTGATAAGCATGCATCGATCTGCATTCTTCTACATGTTGACCTCCAGTTGAACCAGCACCATTTGCTGAAAATGCTATCTTTTTTCCATTTGATGGTTTTGGCACCTTTGTCAAAAATCAAGTGCCCACAGGTGTGTGGGTTGATTTCTGGGTCTTCAATTCTCTTCCATTGGTCTATCTGTCTGTCTCTGTACCAATACCATGCAGTTTTTTATCACTATTGCTCTGTAATACTGACTGAGTTCAGGGATAGTGATTCCTCCAGAGGTCCTTTTATTGTTTAGGATAGTTTTAGCTATCATGGGTTTTTTGTTATTCTAGATGAATTTGCAAATTGTTCTGTCTAACTCTCTGAAGAAATGGATTGGTACTTTGATGGGGATTGCATTGAATCTGTAGATCGCTTTTGGTAAAATGGCCATTTTTACTATATTAATCCTGCCAATCCATGAGCATGGGAGATCTTTCCATCTTCTGAGGTCTTCTTCAATTTCTTTCTTCAGAGTCTTGAAGTTCTTATTGTACAGATCTTTTACTTGCTTTGTTAAGGTCACACCGAGGTACTTTATATTATTTGGGTCTATTATGAAGGGTGACATTTCCGTAATTTCTTTCTTGGCTTGTTTCTCTTTAGTGTAGAGGAAGGATACTGATTTATTTGAGTTAATTTTATACCCAGCCACTTTGCTGAAGTTGTTTATCAGCTTTAGTAGTTCTCTGGTGGAACTTTTGGGATCACTTAAATATACTATCATATCATCTGCAAATAGTGATATTTTGACTTCTTCTTTTCCAATCTGTATCCCCTTGACCTCCTTTTGTTGTCTGATTGCTCTGGCTAGAACTTCAAGAACTATATTGAATAAGTAGGGAGAGAGTGGGCAGCCTTGTCTAGTCCCTGATTGTAGTGGGATTGCTTCAAGTTTCTCTCCATTTAGTTTAATGTTAGCAACTGGTTTGCTGTATATGGCTTTTATTATGTTTAGGTATGGGCCTTGAATTCCTATTCTTTCCAGGACTTTTAACATGAAGGGGTGTTGAATTTTGTCAAATGTTTTCTCAGCATCTAATGAAATGATCATGTGGTTTTGTTCTTTCGGTTTGTTTGTATAATGGATCACGTTGATGGTTTTCCATATATTAAACCATCCCTGCATGCCTGGGATAAAGCCTACTTGATCATGGTGGATGATTGTTTTGATGTGCTCTTGAATTCGGTTTGCCAGAATTTTATTGAGTATTTGTGCGTCGATATTCATAAGAGAAATTGGTCTGAAGTTCTCTTTCTTTTTTCGGTCTTTGTGTGGTTTAGGTATAAGAGTAATTGTGGCTTCATAGAAGGAATTCGGTAGTGCTCCATCTATTTCAATTTTGTGGAATCGTTTGGATAATATTGGCATGAGGTCTTCTATAAAGGTCTGATAGATTTCTGCACTAAACCTGTTTGGATCTGGGCTCTTTTTGGTTGGGAGACCTTAAATGACTGCTTCTATTTCCTTAGGAGTTATGGGGTTGTTTAACTGGTTTATCTGTTCCTGATTTAACTTTGGTACCTGGTATCTGTCTAGGAAATTGTCCATTTCTTGCAGATTTTCAAGTTTTGTTGAATATAGGCTTTTATAGTAAAATCTAATGATTTTTGAATTTCCTCTGATTCTGTAGTTATGTCTTCCTTTTCATTTCTGATTTTGTTAATTTGGACACACTCTCTGTGTCCTCAGGTTAGTTTGGCTAAGGGTTTATCTATCTTGTTGATTTTCTCAAAGAACCAACTTTTGGTTCTGTTGATTCTTTCTATGATCCTTTTTGTTTCTACTTGGTTGATTTCAGCTCTGAGTTTGATTATTTCCTGCCTTCTACTCCTCCTGGGTGTATTTGCTTCTTTTTGTTCTAGATCTTTTAGGTGTGCTGTCAAGCTGGTGACATATGCTCTTTCCTGTTTCTTTCTGCAGGCACTCAGAGCTATGAGTATTCCTCTTAGCACAGCTTTCATTGTGTCCCATAAGTGTGGGTATGTTGTACCTTCATTTTCATTAAATTCTAAGAAGTCATTAATTTCTTTCTTTATTTCTTCCTTGACCAGGTTATCGTTGAGTAGAGCATTGTTCAACTTCCATGTATATGTGGGCATTCTTCCCTGATTATTATTGAAGACCAGCTTTAGGCCGTGGCGGTCTGATAGCACGCATGGGAGTATTTCTATCTTTCTGTACCTGTTGAGGCCCGTTTTTTGACCAATTATATGGTCAAATTTGGAGAAAGTACCATGAGGAGCTGAGAAGAATGTATATCCTTTTGATTTAGGATAGAATGTTCTATAAATATCTGTTAAGTCCATTTGGTTCATGACTTCTCTTAGTCTTTCTACATCTCTGTTTAATTTCTGTTTCCATGATCTGTCCATTGATGAGAGTGGGGTGCTGAAATCTCCTACTATTATTGTGTGAGGTGCAATGTGTGTTTTGAGCTTTAGTAATGTTTCTTTTATGTATGTAGGTGCCCTTGTATTTGGGCCATAGATATTTAGGATTGAGAGTTCATCTTTTCCTTTGATGAATATGAAGTGTCCTTCCTTATCTTTTAATGACTTTTAGTTGAAAATTGATTTTATGTGATATTAGAATGGCTACTCCAGCTTGCTTCTTCCAATCATTTGCTTGGAAAGTTGTTTTCCAGCCTTTCACTCTGAGGTAGTGTCTGTCTTTGTCTCTGAGTTGTGTTTCCTTTAGGCAGCAGAATGCAGGGTCCTCGTTGCATATCCAGTTTGTTAATCTATGTCTTTTTATTGGGGAGTTGAGACCATTGATGTTGAGAGATATTAAGGAATAGTGATTATTGCTTCCTGTTATATTCATAATTGGATGTGAGGTTATGTTTGTGTGGTTTTCTTCTCTTTGTTTTGTTGCCAAGATGATTAGTTTCTTGCTTCTTCTAGGGTGTAGCTTGCCTCCTTATGTTGGGCTTTACCATTTATTATCCTTTGTAGCGCTGGATTTGTAGAAAGATATTGTGTAAATTTGGTTTTGTCATGGAATATCTTGGTTTCTCCATCTATGTTAATTGAGTGTTTTGCAGGATACAGTAACCTGGGCTGGCATTTGTGTTCTCTTAGGGTCTGTATGACATCTGTCCAGGATCTTCTGGCTTTCATAGTCTCTGGTGAGAAGTCATGTGTGGTTCTGATAGGTCTGCCTTTATATATTACTTGACCTTTTTCCCTTACTGCTTTTAATATTCTTTCTTTATTTTGTGCGCTTGGTGTTTTGACTATTATGTGACGGGAGGATTTTCTTTTCTGGTCCAATCTATTTGGAGTTCTGTAGGCTTCTTGTATGCTTATGGGTATCTCTTTCTTTAGGTTAGGGAAGTTTTCTTCTATGATTTTGTTGAAGATATTTACTGGTCCTTTGAGCTGGGAGTCTTCACTCTCTTCTATACCTATTATCCTTAGGTTTGATCTTCTTATTGAGTCCTGGATTTCCTGTATGTTTTTGGCCAGTAGCTTTTTCTGATTTACATTATCTTTGACAGTTGAGTCCATGATTTCTATGTAATCTTCTGCTCCTGAGATTCTCTCTTCTATCTCTGTATTCTCTTGCTGAAGCTTGTATCGATGGCTCCTTGTCTCTTCTTTTGGTTTTCTATATCCAGGGTTGTTTCCATGTGTTCTTTCTTGATTGGTTCTATTTCCATTTTTAATTCCTTTAATTGTTTGATTGTGTTTTCCTGGAATTCTTTCAGGGATTTTCGTGATTCCTCTCTGTAGGCGTCTACTTGTTTATTTAAGTTTTCCTGTGTTTCTCTAAGGGAGTTCTTCATGTCTTTCTTCAAGTCCTCCAGCATCATGATCAAATATGATTTTGAATCTAGATCTTGCTTTTCTGGTGTGTTTGGATATTCCATGTTTGCTTTGGTGGGAAAATTGGGCTCCAATGATGTCATGTAGTCTTGGTTTCTGTTGTTTTGGTTACTGTGCTTGCCTCTCGTCATCAGATTATCTCTCAACACGAAGTAACTACTGGGGAATCATGATTTCCAGCCTCAAGCTGTATTAAAGAGGAATTGTGATAAAAAACTCTATGGTATTGGTATAGAAAAAGAAAGATAGATCAATGGAATGCAATTGAAAACCCAGAAATGAACCCATAAACCTATGGTCACTTGGTCTTTGATAAAGGAGCTAAAATCATCCAATGGACAAGATATAATTTTTCAACAAATGGTGCTGGTTCAACTGGAGGTCAGCTTTTAGAAGAATACAAATCAGTCCATTTTTATTGACCCAAAAAAAGCTCAAGTCCAAGTAGATCAAGGACCTCCATATAAAACAAGATGCACTCAAACTAATAGAAGAAATAATGGGGAAGATTCTTGAATACACGGCCACTGCGGAAAATTTCCTGAACAGACCACCAATGGTTTATGCTCTAAGATCAAGAATTGACAAAAGGGACCTCATAAAATTACAAAGGTTCTGTAAGGCAAAGAATACTGTCATTAGGACAAAATGGCAAACAACAAGTTAGGATTTTTGCTATTTTTTAAGTGTGTACTAGCTTCTTAGGGGTGTTCTAATGAAGACCATACACTTTGTGGATTAAAGTAAAATAATGTTTATTTGCCTACAGTGAGATGAGTATATTTGTTTGTTTGTTTTTGTTTTTGTGAAATCAGGATTCCATAAGGCAACCTAGTTTCAAATTCATTCTATAGAAAAAGATGGATTTGACTTGCTGATCCCTATTGAATGACTTTCTGAGTGGCAAGATTGGAAATGTACATCCCAGTTCCACTTTGAAGACAGATTTGTAGCTGTTAGTTCTATTTTGGACATAAAATTGTCATTACCTGAACCAGAGAACCTGTGACCCCACAGAAGACTCAATGACATCTTTTATACAAGATTTTCATGAGGAGAAATAGTAAGAATGCTCAAGAACACTCAGGAATATGGACCCTGAATAAGCTGTTGTAGGCCCCTCTAAATAGTATGTACTATCAACCATTGGAGAAACCTCTTTGAGTAATACTTATGTATACATTGCCCTTGGTACAGATTTTTCTGGATTGCTCATTCAGCTTAAATGAACTTATTTTTCACTTTAAACTTTGTTTTGGAGACAGCCTGTCGTGTAGTACTGTTTATCTAATTACTTACTGTGCAGAGAAGTGGGAGTACGTGGGTCCTTTTGGTCCAGAAACCCATGGATGAGAAAAAGAAGTCAGAAACTACTACCGAACATGGATTGAAATAAAAGCCTTTGGGTTGTACTTAGAAATAATTTTTCTAGGTCATGTATTTTCTGTCCTCAATTAAGGTTTGTAACATACATTTCATAAAACAGTAGCCACAATCAAGAATGCTGAATTTCTAAAAACCACTTGGAATTTCAAAATATTGAAAGTATTTTTTAACTATTTTTAACTTTTAAAAGTTATAATGGGTGCTACATGTAGATGGATAGGGTTAACATAGTGGAAATGGATACCTTGCCAAAATCAATCCACAAACTTAATGCAATTCCCATGAAAATTCCCAAGCAAGTTTTTACAGACCTTGAAAGTGTAATTATCAACTTCATATGGAAAAACAAAAATTCATGAAGTACAGGGTAGCTAAAATAATCCTGCACAGTAAAAGAAATTCTGGAAGTATCATCTGACTTACTTAAAGCTTCATTACTGTGCAATAGAAATGAAATATGCATTGTATTGGTATAAAAACAGATAGGCTAATTAATAGAATCAAATCAAAGACAGAAGTAAAACCACACACCTACAGACACTTAATTTTTTTTACAAAAAAGTAAAATCTATACAATGAAAATGGGAGAGAGCATCTTCAACAACTGATGCTGGTTTAAATGGATGCCTACATGTAGAAGAAAGCAAATAGATTCTTGTTTATCACACAGCACAAAGGTTAAGTTAAAGAGGATCAACATAAAACCATAAATACAAAATTTAAAAGGACAGAAAGATTGGAATAGCCTTGAACTCATTGGTACAAGACACAACTCTATGAAGAGAACACTTACAGCTCAGACACTAAGATCAACAGTAAATGGGACTTTATGAAACTGAAAAATTATGTAAGGCAAAGGACACTTTCTTTAGGATAAAATAAGAGCCTAGAGATTAGAAAATGTCTTCCTCAGCTCTACTTCTGAAAGAGGGATAATATCCAAAATATATAAAACAAGTGAGAAGTTATACACATAATCCAAACAACCCAATTAAAATTGGAGTACAGATATAAACAGAGAATTCTAAACAAAGGAATATGGAAGGACTGTGAAACATTCAAAAAATGAGGGTTAATCAATGGGAAACTGGCAAGGAGGATAATATTTGAAATGTAAATAAAGATATCCAATAAAAATAAAAAAAACTTAAGGGTTAGCATACACTGGCAAGGATGTGGAGCATTAGAAATACTCCTCTAGTAGTGGCAGGAACGCATATTTGTTCAACCACCCTGGAAATCAATTTGTCAATTTCTCAGGAAATGGAAAAAAGTTCTACTACAAGATTCAGCTATACCATGCATGGCCCTATACTTAAAAAAATGCTCCATCACATCACAAGGACATCTGCTCAACTATGTACATATCAGATTTATTAATAATAGGCAGGAATGTGAAACAATTTAGATGTTCCTCTGCTGAGTAATGTATAAGGAAAATGTGGTACATCTACACAATGGATAGATTGGTGCCCATTTCCCTCCACTGGCACTCAATTTGTTTCAATGCTATGCAGCTATTAAAACAAAAAGGTCATGAAGTTTGCTATAAATTAATGTAACTAGAAAGTCTCATCCTGATTGAGGCAACTATGAAACAGAAATACACACATAATATGTACACACTTACAGGCAGACATTAGCCATAAATTACAGCATACCCATGCTACTATCCACAGATTCATAGAAACTAATTTACAAAGAGGACTCAAGTGGCAGGCGCTTGTTTTTCTCTCAGAAGGGGTAATAAAATATATACCAGAGATGGATAAATGGAGGAAACTACATGTGAGGATGTGTGAGGAGAATAATGGAGATGGAGATCAGGTGTGGCAAGGGAGTGTATAAAAGAGCTGAAAGAGAGAAAGGAAATCAGTTGGGGGGCATCTCTGGGAATGGCTTGAGACCTTGCATGGGAGAAGTATCTGGGTGTTTGTGAAGATGATCCTAGTTGAGACTCCTGGCAGCTGGAAATATGAAGACCACCATATAATGGCTACCTCTAGCAAACTGATAGTACCAGTGCAGGGAAATAGGCTCCAATCTACCCACAACACCTTTGACTCAAAGTGTGTTCAGCCTACAAGATACACTTGAGTAAAAATGGAACAGAAATGGTAGGAATGTACAGCCAATGACTGCCCCAACTTGAAACCCGTAATTTTGGAAAAAGCCAAAACCTCACATATTAATGATGTTCTACTATGCTTGCAGAATAACTGTCTCTTGAAAGTCTTCATCCAGCAGATGATGGAAAGAGATGTAGTGTTCCCACAGTCAAACATAAGGCAAGGCTCAGGAAGTCTTGTGGAAGATGCGAGGGTAGGATTGAGGGAGCCTGACGGTCAAAAATTCTACAAGAATTCCTACGGAGACAACTGACTTGGGTCCATGGGTCCTTACAGAGACTAAAGCACCAACCACAAAGCATGCAAGGGCTGGACCTAGGACTCCTAAACATCTTTAACATATGTATGTCTTAGTTTTCACATGGGTCCCCTAAGAATTGGAGTGGAGTCTGCTGCTATTCTGTTACTTAACTTTGGATCACTTTCTCCAATAAGGACTGCCTTATCTAAACTTGGAGGGAGAGGATGTGCCTGCTGTAGTTGGAGGTGCAAGATGAAATTCTTACCCTTAGAGGATTTCCCCTTCTCTGAGGAAAAGGGGAAGGATTAATGGGGGAGAAGCTTGTGAGAGTGTTAGTGGGAGGAGGGAAGAGTGGGCAATAAATAGATAGATAGATAGATAGATAGATAGATAAATTGAAAAAAAGAAAGGGAAGAAAGAAAAATATCTAGCCTGAGCCAGAGAGTTTCTCTGTAATTTCTGCTTTCAGCCTTCACATATATGCTTGTTGCATATTCCTTAAACATCCAGTAGTAACATGTCAAATGAATAAACCATCCCTTTCAAAGTTTGTTTGTTTCAGTGTCCAGGATGAGACAGAGACTGGGGATAAGACAGAGGCACCTAAGAATCAATGAGTGTGACCGTAGCTATGACTCACTACATTGGGGATACCTAAATAAGCCTGTAAGTGCCATTTGTATTCAAATTAGTAACCCTAAAATAACATATATAAGGACTTATTAACTCTGCAAACGCTATAGGTTTAACAACAGCTGATTCAATATTCAGAGTGGAATTCCCACTTATCTGCTTCATCCTCCTGGCTGTTGTTTTAACATTTTGAGTAGTTCCACAGCATTTCTCTCTCAGGGAGCTGACAATCCAGTGGTTGTTCAGTCAAGAAGGCTGGGGCCCTTTTAGTTTTTTTTTAGTTCCGCTGTGGCATGGAAAATCTTTATGATTCTGGAAACCAGCTATTTATTAGCCCATGATTGAAGCCTGTAAATGCAGGCTCTAAGATCAGCTGATTCTAATTTGTAGTGAGTTAAAATGAAAACCAACTGTAAATAAATGTCCATAAACTATAAAACAATCACTTAGATGTTATATGTGGATTCTGGGAATCAAAACTGGATTCCATGGAATACTAGCCATTTTCAATATGGCTGCTCTACATTATTGACAGGACAATGAATGATAGCCAAGATTACTTGAAAATTGTGCTATTAAACTTCTTTATATTTACTTAATGTGTGTGTGTGAGAGAGAGTGAGTTGCTTATTACAAAGTGCTAAGGATAAGTTGAACCACAAACAGGATTTCCTGTTGTAATAGCAGAATTCCTGGGCTTATTGGATAATAAACTAGCATAAAACTTCTCATCAAAATAAGAAAAATAAGCACACCACCACAGGTAAAATAATGAATGATAAGAAGGCTAGATATGCTAGCCCCTGTAATTCCAGAGCTCACAAATTAGAAGGTGTTTCATGGCTGTCTCAGCTACATAGTAATTCTGGGCTATCCTGAACTATATGAGACCACACATTACAAAAGTGAAATAAAATTTAAAAGAATGAGTGATTTAAGGAGGAGGAACTGAACTGGCAGAGTCCGAAGAGGATGCAGTGGAAGTGTATTAAAGTCTCTGCTTTGAAGTATAACACAGTGAGAAAAGAGAGAATGAAGAACAAAGGTCTTATGGATTGCTGTATGTCTTCTCCAAGAGTGAATTTTATCCCTGGATACTGAAGAGACCAGATATCCACAATAAACCCCATTTGGGCCCCTTATATCATTCTTTGTATATTCCTGAATCAACTTCCTTATTTTTCTCTCAGTGTGTGAGCCAGTCTAAGATTATATGGGTAGGCAGGGAAGGCAGAGTGTTAAAATAACTGTCATTTTAAATGCACAGGGTGGATACAAGCACAGGAAATCTCAAAAGAGATCTGTTTGGTTTTTTTAAGACCTGTGAAGTTTACTGTATATCATGGTGGTAAAATTTCCACCTTAAAAGATAACACCAAGAGACACTAGCCAGTGTCCTAGAGAAGCAAGTGATCAACCCTTTCCTGTGGGCTGGTGACTACTCAGGTGTCCCTCACCTCAGCCTGGGACAGGAAGAGCCATTTGCAGCTCTGCAATGATGTCACTGAGGTCTGAGGTTTTGACTGAAGGTTTGAACGTTGGATTAGATTTGTGTTTGTCTCACCATAAAGGAGGTTGGGTAGTTGTGGTTTCAGAAACAAAGGCTTTTAAAACAAAATCAAGAAATTGAGACTGTTTGTGGGTGTATATATAGACATATATGATATATATGTATGTGTATGCATATGTGTATAGTATATATGTATATATACGTATGTGTTTGTGTGTCTTGTGTGTTAGGTATTTTTTTGTTTTTTTTTAACAAACATGAATTTACAGACAAAACTCAAGAAAAGTAAAATATTTTTAAGTTTTGCTTGTATTACCTTGCCATGTGAGCTCAGGACTTTCTGTGTTGTGATACACTTTGGTCAAAGAAACTAAATTGGAGTATCATCGATTAATTCCATTCATTCTGCAATCATTATATTTTTCAATGTTAACTATGCCCCTTACAGTTGGCATTTTTCTATTTATTCAGATTTCAGTTGTACAGAGCCTAGAGGAAATTACTGCTCTTTGGCTTTACAGTTAATGGGCATCCTCCTAACCTTTGGCCATAAAAACAATGCAACACTCACTCTGTGTTCAGTTTCTCTTAACTACCAACTTCTTTTTCAAGTGCACTGGTGGCCCCTTTCTTTCCACTATTTCTATGGTTACAGTAATGAACAAATAACTCTGAAGTTTTTGTTTACACCCCTGTTTGCTTGATATTAGAGGAGGCAAACAATATGCAGAAAGCACAAGGAAGTGTACTCTGTGCATGTGGTTAGCTTCTGTGGTAAAGATAATACTCTCTCAACAGAGATAAGGATGCAAAAAGGTCTCAGCACCTTTAATATTTCTGTGGGTACTGTGACACAAACTTCTTAGATAAGGGAGAAATGTGGGTTTTCTAGAGCAGCAATAGCTCAGATCAGTAGATGTGTCATTTTCTCAGTTTTGCTCTAGTTTCCTCCCTATTCTGTTCTTCCAGCACCTGCACTCTTAGAAAATCTATCCAGTTTGTGTCTTAGAGAAGCTTCTGGAAGCTCTTAAAAATCTACCAGCTTCTGTTCATATCCCTGATAATAGCTACTCTAAACCTAGGAAGGAGTGACATGCTCTTAATGGTCTCATGAAAACACGTGATTGAAGTTTCAGTGTTTTGTTCAGAGTTATATGCTAAGCAAAGATTAGAGTGTTGCCCCATGAACAATAATGGGTAATGCTGAATGCAACATACTATCCATTTATGAATTCAGGATTAAAAGTTTTTTTTGGAAATGAGTGTGATCATTTTTACCTTAATCCCAGCACTTGGGAAACTCGGGCAATCTCTATGATTTTGAGGCTATCCAAGTCTATGTATGAGTTCCAGAACACCTAGTGTTAATAGTGAAATCCTGTCTCAGAAACAAAAACAAAACAAAACAAAACAAAACAAAAAGCTATTTGTGTATTTTATTAAACCTTCACATGAACCTTGAAAGAAATTGCTTTTCTGATTTTTGTGCTCAAAGAATTTATGAATGATGAGTTTTACATAAAGTTAAAAGAGTCTGAGATAGTATTTCCACTCATGTCTCCCCAGATCCCAGATTCATTTTTTGTGAGAAACTAAAATCCAGATCCTTCTAAGTGCCATTGTATCCATTTTCTATGCATGCGTTGATGATGTATGTGGAGCATAGGTTCAGAGTTAGTTATACAGGGTCCTTAAGTAAGTCAGTTGACTTCTTCAGCATCGTTTTAATAGAAAACTGAGATAACACAAGCATCTGCTTGCAATGGGACATTGGAACAATCTTATCAACACTGCTGTGGCTACATCCTACTTGACCCTTCCCATGTCCTCCAAATTGTGTGTGTGGGGGCTAGAAATACAGGAATTCTTCCCTGAGGAGGGTGGTGAGACAAAACAGAGTAGCTGGAGCTATTACTGAGCCAACACATTCCACCCATGTAACTTTTCTTTTACTGTTGAGATGACTTAATGTCTACCTTCTGTTTCAGCAAACATAAGGTGCATGATAATGGCGGACTTGAGTGGTGACTCAAGGTACTTACGTTAAAGTATCCAAAATTGGATTTAAAAGTGTCTCAGTGGGTAAAAGCATTTACCACACAAGCCTGATGACATCCACAAATTTGTTTCATTGAATCCTTGGTAGAAGAAATAAATCCCCAAAGTTGTCCTCTGAGAATCAAGGCTTCTATGTACTCAAACTACCTTACACACACACACACACACACACACACACACACACACACACACACACACACCAATAATTATCAATATAAAATTTGTTTTCTTTTCACATGATCATTTCCTTAGATCTATTAGATCTAGGAAAGGCATTAGACTAAATACAACACCCATTTATGTTAAAATTATTGAAGAGATCAGGAATTAAAGGCCAAATACTAAACATAATAAAAACAATTTACTACAAACTAGCAGTCAAAATCAAGTTAAATGGAGAGAAACTTGAAGCAATCCTTCTAAAATTAGGGAAAGACAAGCATGCCCACTCTCCCCATATCTATTTAATATAGTACTCAAATTAATAGCTAAAGCAATAAGAGAAGAAAAAGAGATCAGGGAGATACCAATTGGAAAAGAAGAAATAATGGTGTCACTATTTGCAGATGTTGAGATAGTATACATAAGCAACCCCAAAAATTCTACACAAGAACTTTTCCAGTTGATAAACACTGTAAGCAAAGTGGCTGGATATAAAATTAAGTAAAATAAATCAATAGCCTTTCTTTATACAAATGATAAACAGTGTGAGCAAGAAATTAGTGAAACAACTTAATTCACAATAGTCACAAATAACATAAAATATTTTGAGGTAACTCTAACAAAAGAAGTGAGAGATCTCTATGATAATAACCTCAAGTCTCTCAAGAAAGAATTTGAAGAAGATCTCAGAAAATGGAGAGACCTCCCATGCTCATGCATTGGAGCGTAATAAAAATGGCCATCCCACTAAAGCACACTACAGAATCAATGTAATCCCCATCTAAATCCCAGTACAATCCTTCAAAGACATGGAAAAAGCAATTCTCTAATTCATCTGGAAAGGCAAATAAAATAGAATATGAAAAACAAATCTTAGCAATAAATGTCTGGGAGAATCTCATTGCTACTCTCAAGCTTACTACAGAGCAACAGTTATCAAAAAATGCATGGTATTGGTACAGAGGCAGACAGGTTGATCAATGGAATAGAATTGAAGACCCGAAAATGAAACCACACATTTATGCACATTTGATCTTTGAAAAAGAATCCAAAAATATACAATGGAGAAAAGAAATCCTCTTCAATAAATGGTGCTGGTCTAACTGTCTGTATGTAGAGAAATGAAAATCGAACCATATTTGTTCACCTTGCACAAAGCTTAAGTAAGGAGCTTAATGTAAAACCAGATACACTCAATCTAATAGAAGAGAAAGTAGGAAAGATCCTTGAACACATTGGCACAGGGGGAAATTTCCTTAACAGAACCCTAGTGACTCATGCTCTAAAGTCGAGATTTGATAAATGGAACCTTATGAAACTGGAAAACTTCTCTAAAGCAAAGGACATAGCCAATATGACAAATCAACAACGTGCAAATTTGAAAAACAATCTTCACAAACCTCATATCTGACAGAGAGTTAATATCCAAAATATATAAAGAAGTCAAGAAGCTAAACACCAAAAAAAACAAACAACCCAATCTTTAAATCCGTAAAAGGCACAATTTAAGAAGAAAGACCCTGATCATATAATAAACAGACAGAACAGTCTATTGGTAAACACATGAGTAGATTATGAAGTGGGAGTAAACATTGGAGGTGGAGTTAAAAAAGTTGAAGAAACGCCTGAGCAGTAATGATTCAAGCCTGGCTAGAAGTTAACAGTAGAGGAGAGAAGCAGGGGTTCCCTTCTGACTTACTCTTTTAAGCATTAGCCTTGAGAATGAATCTTCATTTCTTCTTCTAGTCTCAAGACATCCACCAATTCCTAGTGCTTCATCAAGCACTGTCTCTTGATTTAAGAATAATTTAAATTGTTTTCATCAAACACAAACCAGCAAATTGGAAAAGCTACAGTCTAATGAAAGTACAGTTTAGTGAGAGACTTGAACATATTCTGAAAAGGGTTAGCTCATGTCAACAGACTATTGAAGCCAAATAGTCTTCTACCTCCTCTATTTATTCTATTATTATTATATTGTTTTAGTTATTATCCTTGTCACTTGTATTATTATTCTTATTTTTATTATTATTGTGTTGTATGAGGTCAAGCCTTAGTACATACCTCCTGTGAACTGTACCCTCTATCACAATGAAGTATCTAAAGTATTCAGCGTGTGAAACTTCACTAGAATTTGCAAACTCCTGAGCAATGTGTGCACAGCAATAGCTTTCAGCGAAGGTTTATTGATGCAAAAAACAGCTTTCACCTTAAAAGATATACAACACAGTATATTTTGGAAACATTTTGAGTGACCAAGGTTCCATGTTCCAATGTGAAAGCAGTTTCTTGAAGTTTTGAAGTTTCAAAGAACCTAGAAAGTCATGTATCAGGGCAATTTCAGCATACATTAGTGGGTACATCAGAGAAGTAATTACATCAAGAGAGCAGAATCTTTTCTATGGGTCTTCAGAAGACATTCTAAGCCTTCAGGCTAGTGGAGTTTAGTGGTCAGTTATTTTCATAGATTTCATAAAGTTTTTAATCCATTAGTCACAGGATGCTAGTTCTGATATAGGTTAATTTAGAGGGCTAGAGCTAAACTCTGATAATATGATTAGTTCCTAGAACCCACACTATTACAACTTCCCCATGCCCCTGTAGTTTAAATCAGTCTATGATAAAACAGCTTCTTTCTAGGAATTTTTATCACAATCTCATGTGCAAAACTCATAGAAGAAAAGTCACCTTTTCTCATCTCTAGAAAATCAATTGTGAATATTTTCATGGTAACTGGTAGACTGTGAATGATCTAGACATCATGTAATGATGTATATTAGAATTCCTGCAATGTAAATCTCCTTGAATCCATGACTCCATGCATAAAATATCTTTCTTAGTATATTCTAAAGTATATCCCATGTAGTTTTAAAACTAAGAAAAACAGAACACTATAAAACAGCTAGAACATTCAGTATCGGAGCATTATCTAATTAATTTACGATGAATAGAGGTGAATAATAATTACATACGGGTTTAAACATCTTGAGATCAATATCTATAAAATGAAGTACTGCTTATTAGTTTCCAGATAATTTACTATCAGAAGCATGTACTAAATTGCTATAGTTGTGTACAGCTGTAATACTTATATAGAAAAAATTGTGCCTAGATGACTGTGAGTGGGAGAGCAGAAAAAAAATGAAATCAAACAAACAAACCAACAAACAAAAACCAAAAGCTAAACACCAGAAGGAAACCAAACCAAGGCATGAGTCTGTAGCTCAGGGACAGAGTATTTGCTGAGTAAGCTCATTGTCTCAGATTTCATACCTCAGCACTATAAAAACATCAGCAGCTAACCACTCCATTTGGAATGGTATCAATGTTGACAGTAAATATTATCTGTGATTACAAAACTAGAAGTGGGTAGAGGAAGACTTTAAAAGTGGAAATGTGAGTTCTCTAGAGGTATTTCTAATACACACTTAGCGACAATTAGCATAATTCAAAATCAAGAAGTGTACAAATAGTAGCCATAAGAGAATATTCCAACAGTCTATTACAAAACTGTAAGCAGAGGAGTTTCAGTCCATCTTTTTTCCTAATAGTTTTGCTAAAGACACTAGTTTTGCTCTATCTGCAGGAATGTTTATCTTATTAGACTTCAAATATCATTTATGGACATTACTTTTGCAGCATTGGGCATAATATTTTGTTGCTACTTTCCTTTGCTTTCATATGCAACTTTCAAAAGCAATTTTCTCTTTTTTTTCTCAAATTTTTCACTTTGTTCAAGAGGAGGGGCAGAAAATCATGAGATTGAGTATCATTCAGAAGAAATTTAATCTTGCCTTTCTTTTTGGAGTCTCTTGGGGATACAGATCAGGGAAGACCAGATTTCCCTCAATTGGGGTATCCATTCCTTCTACCAGAATCACTTCTGTGTAGAGACACAGGTAACAATTGCAGCTTTTATTGTTTTTCTAGCAAATGATCAAATATACTTTAGAGAACTTCACATGGTGTGACATGAAATAGGTATTGTTGGGGAAGTTCTTTTTGTTGTATTAGATCAGGTTAAATGTGGCAGAATGTGAAAACTGTTATTCCACACTGGTGATTTTCTTTTGCAGTATGCTGTGACTTGTGTGCTCAGAAATTAATGTAGAGTAATTATGGAATTCATTACTCTTTATCTGTGTAAGGTGTTTATATATAAACCATCTGAAAGATGTTATGATATGATCTAGGTAAAATGTGTGTAAGTGTACTTTCTACAGAAGCCTGACAGAATATGTGAGCTTGATATCTGGAACTAACTCAAAGGAAGTTGGAGTGTCAGAACCAGCTTTGTAAAATTGTCTTCTGGGCACATGCACCTTGGCTTGAGGCCCCCATCCCAAGAACAATAATAATAAATAACAATTGTGAAAAAGTAATTCTGTAATTGACAGATTCTGTTTTTGTCAAGAAATAAGGAAAAAGATGAATTACTCCAGAAAATTTCATAAATTAAAAAACTAGGAGAGTATGCATGTGCAGCTTGTCTTTATTTTCTGCTGGCTCTCATCTCAGTTATTAATGTGAGGGTAAGGCCAGTTACAAAGGCTTACTGTTTACTAATGCATTGATATCTATCATCAGATTGTTTCCTTTATGGGCATATGCTAAAGTCTAACAAAATGTATTTTCATTTAGCCCACTCTTGCAACATCATGTATGAGTATGTTATATGTGACATGACTGTGTACATCAAATGATTTAAGATTAAAACTTCATATTGCATCCTCCAGGCCTCTCTCTGCTGTTCCCACACCCGACCTGGCAATGTGCCCTTTCTATTTTCCTGGTTCTTGGCAATTATTAAATATTACAACTCATTTTGAAGACTTTGAGCCAGGAGTCTCAGATGAGAGAGAATATTCATTGTTGTTTGTCTGCTTGAATTATCGTAGTCAGTAGGATCTTTTCTAGTTAAATCCATTTACCAGGTACCAGCATGAGTGGGATCTATAGACTGTGGCTTCCATGGAGACGTTGGCCATCTTAGGTGTTTGGGTCTTCAACACATAAACTCAAGTGATATTTTTGTGTCTTGGATCACCTGTAGTAATGTCTGTGAAGGTCTGAGCATACTGTATAAATAAAGAGAGAAAAAACATTTCATTGTGTTTATCAAAATGTGTAATAATAATTTTAAAGCAACATTTTTATTTATTACTTAAACTTTGACTCTTTGCTATTTGCATAGATTGTTTAAAAGTCTTTCAATGATTTTCAGTGGTACCGATTTTACCTAACATTTTTGGGTGCAGAAATCTTGAACAAATAGGTCAGGTCAATATTATAATAATTTAGTATTAATTTTTTAGTTCGTTCCATATTTCCTAGAACTTGATGTTAGCATTAGAAAAGTAAGCAACTTTAACACAAATCTGCAAAGTTTCTCACCTGTAATTGAATTCAAGGTTAGTCCATATCAGGGTGTTTGGATCACTAAGTGAATTAGTCAGGCCCCACCCTTTCCCAACCCTATGTACCTTCAGATCCAGGTACTTTCCTAAAGGCAAACATTTACCTTTTTCTGTTTTTAAAAATCACTCAAGAACATATTTTAAGACAGAAGATACTCCAAATACTGCCAAGATGAATGAGCAGAGGGTCACTTTCTCAACTGCGAGATTTCATAATTCTTCAGTGCTGCAGAACCAGGAGAGGACTGAGGAGACTCAGAGGCTAGAAAAGCTGGAAACAGAGGTAAGTGATTTTACCATTTAAAAATGTATTTTAAACTTTTAGGAATTTAAAAGTATTCAACTTGCTTTAATCGAAAGAATAATGTTCTATTACATCTGGGCTTGGTTATGCACACGGGTGAGTGGGAAGCAGAGAGTATTAGTTGGAGGGTAATCATGTACAAAAATTGCTGAAAGCTAAGTTTAAAAAATAAGGCAAACAAGTTTAAGAAAAAAAAACAGAAAGAAAAATATAACCCTATTTCTACTGCTTAGATATTTTTGGTAAGGGAATAAATCAGATGGAATTATTTGAACACTGGAACTTTGTAAAAGAAATTCTTGGTATTGAAGAAGTGAGGTTTTTTATTATTTAGTTTAGTGAAAATTTATTATTTTTTTAATATTTGTTTATTGGATTTTTTCATTTATTTACATTTCATATGTCATCTCCTTTCCTGGTATCCTGACCATAAACCCCTTTTCTTGCCCCATCCCCCTTCTTCCATGAGGTGTTCCTTCACCCATCAAACCACCCCTTCCCACCTCCCTGCCCTGACATTCCCCTACACTGTGGGGTTGGTCCAGCCTTGTCAGGACCAAGGGCTTCTCCTCGCCTTGGCATCCAACAAAGCCATCCTCAGTCACATATGCAGCTGGAGCCATGGGTCTGTGCATGTGTAGATTTTGAATGGTGGTTTAGTTCCTGGGAACACTGGTTGGTTGGTATTTTTGTTCTTATGGGGTTGCAAACCTCTTCAGTTCCTTTAATCCTTTTTCTAACTACTCCAATGGGGATCTTGTTCTCAGTTCAATAGTTGTGAGCATCCACCTCTGTATTTTTCATGCTCTGGAAAAGCCACTCAGCAGGTAAGTATAGCAGGCTAAACCTTTAAAACTAACAGAAAAGTTAGTGCCTAAATAATATGAAGTGTTCTAGAGAAATGAACTGCTAAGGAAATGAAGCTTTTGTTTTCATTTGTTAGGAGTGAAATATTTCACTCTTGAAAAATGTGTTTTAATTGCCATAAATACCCAAACTTCCAATGCAACTAGGCAACAACAGATGTCCATCAAAAGAATTAGTGTCCTACTGAGAATAAAGGTACAGATGAAGGTAGAGCAGATGAGAGGATTAGTGTGTGTGGGAATGAGTAAACTCCAATGTTATTTCCTAAAAATACCAAAGAATAATTTTGTTTATTAATGAAGCCAAGGAAATCTTACTTTTTATTCTCTTTGTAGTTACTCTGTACACACTGCACTTGAGGTGCTCCAAGCCGAGATTTTTTTCTTTTTCTTTTCTTATCTTTTTTTCTGATATAGTGGTATTCAGAGGCATGAGTTTCAGATTTCAATCACCTTAGCTACACCAAAATGTTTAGTATTATACTGAGGAATTTTGAACTTACAGGGCAATAGAGATTGTTGACTTATATGACCTTTCAAGGATGGGATTGTATACAGATCAAATCCAGAGCAACTCAGGTTCTCTATCAGTTCTCAAGAACATTCATCCCTCTTTCCTTCCTCTTCATCTTCATTTATGCTCTCTGGCTGGTTGACTGCATGCTCCAACTTGGTATCTTGTACATGGATTATAATTGTGCCTCCAGTGTCTTCTGTAGAATGTACTACAGTTCCTATGGGACTGTGTGAAGGGACATGCCTGTCATCTACCTCCTTCTAGGCTTAGTCGGGTGGATTCACAATACAATGCCATGGCCTTCTTCAAAATTTTATGAGGCTTTATGCTTGTAGTATTCCTAGAGCAGGTACATTTTAGATAGAAATGTACAGTTTTGAGAGCACATTTTCAGTCAGTTCATATCATAGACTTTTGTAAAAAATTTTCTGGGTTTCCATGATACACAGACTGTAATTTGTACTGAGATGTATTCTTTTCATGGGGATTTTCTTGTGTATTTTGCTTTTTTATGATTGTTCAATCTGCTGGCAGATCACTGTGACAGCTCTTGGAATCCTGTGTTCCTTTCGGCTAGTATTGGTTGCAGTGATGGTGACAAACAGTGAGTATTTGAGATACATCGTCTTTGATCTTCTGCATAAAACATAGTTTTAGTCATGAACTGCTATGCAGTTAAACACTTTCCATTTTTCTGCCCATAATCAGGGGATGAGCCAGAATCTCTGTACATTAATTTTTTTTATCCTGACATGCTGCAGTCCCCTTATATACCTAAGTTATGAGCTCTGGGGCTGTTGCAAACTCCCCTTTCTGTCTCAATTTTGGCCATGTTCCTTCTTACTATTTGGTGATCTTACTACTTGGATCTTACTACTTGGATCTCAGGTGACTGTGAATCTTACATAAACATTTTTCGAGAAACAGCTCTGTAAAGAATAACAATGATCTTCTTTTCCTTTTTCTTCAATGTATATTGAGATTATGGTTAAGTAAAGAGACTTCATCTGCACAGCTATATTAAAAGTTAAACTTTATGGGATTCCTTCACAATTAAAAGGAAATCACTTTCAGTATGTGTTTTAATATTATTATACATGTGGATATGTAGCTTTCCATAAGCTCCCATAAGAATTTCATCATTTCCTAACCATTTTTATGTCAAAATTTTATGGTGTGTTAAGGTATTTATTTGTAAATTTGTGCTGTAAAAATGAAGTAATTGGACATTACTTCCACAACAATTTTATACAGCCGTATTTATTTTAAAATTAACTGTCCCCAAGGAAAACTTGATGTATATATTTCTATAGTGAGTTAATTGAAGTGCCAATTTACAGATGGAAAAGTACCAATAAAATTAATGATATGTGTTAGCTGTCAACATGAATCTTTTCTTCTAATCTTAAATTTTAATATGTAACCCTTATGACCATTTTTGATGTTTTATATGTTACTAATTTTAGTTTTTCAGTACAGTCAAGAAAAACATGAACTTCAGGAAACTCTATCCAACCTCCACCATAACTACAGCACCATGCAAAATGACATCAACTTAAAGGAAGAAATGCTGAGAGATATGTCTACAGAGTATAGTGCTGTTAATCATTTTCTGGACTTCCTCAACAGAGAACAGAACAGATGGTACAACAAAACCAAGACTGTTTTAGATTCTTTGCAGCACTCAGGTACTGAGCATGGAAGGACCACAAGTGTGCAGAACTGCATTACTCTATTATTTCTTATTTGGAAGATTTGAAGTACAACAAGCAACTTAAAATGGTGGTGGTCTCTGGGTTAATTGCTTTGGGGTTCCTTATTAGGGCCTGGAAACCCAGAAAACCCTGTTTGGATTAGGAGAATATTATAGTTTCTAGAGGGGAGTGTCTGTTTAGCACTCCTACTGATACTAGGGGATGGAATTAGACATTAGTACATCTGAGAATTTTGATTGTTTTAGTCTATGGGAAAATCTGAGTCTCTGACTTCATTCCTGACAGAACATGAAACTTTTTAATAAGAGCATAATATAAAATATTTATGCTAAAAATGTACTTAGAGCATTTACATGAATGTAGTTATAAAAATAACCGTGTGTGTGTGTGTGTGTATGTGTGTGTGTGTGTGTGTGTGTGTGTTTGTGTTTTCCATCTGAATTGTTTTGAGAGAGTTGACCAATAGTAGGTTGTGATGATTCTCATTATGCGAGGACTGATTTTTTTTAAATCTGCTACAGTATAAAATATGGGTCAGGGGAAAAATGATCCAAAATATGTAATTGAAATATTTCAGACCTATGAAATAGGTTTTGGGTCAATATTTTAATATAACTTCATTATCTGTAAATGGTAGCAAACTGATGTATTAGTCCCTATAGTTTTGAGATTGAGAAAGGAGGATTATAATTGTAAGGACAATGTAGACAGTCCAGTAAATTCTAGGCCAGTCTGACCTGCACAATGATATCTTGTCACAGAAAAATGAAGATGGGAGATAAACTTTAACAGAGCATAGACATTCCCAGCACCTCACTAGTCAAAAAATTCATGTTGGGTGATCCTACTATACAAACTGCACACATCATAATGCATTCATCTTGAAACATTTGGGCTTATGGGCACACCAATGAAGGCCTCGACATAACAATGAGAACAGCATCAGTAGCAAAACCTCCTTCATATGTCTCTTAATTTTCTTAATATAATAGCATTTCACTCAGATCAATGTGTGGAGACTAGTTTGGGCACAATGCTTTACTGAAGAACTAGATTTCAGTCATCAGTTTAACCCCCTTTGAGCAGAAAGTGCTCATTGCCTTCCCTTCTGCCCCTAGTATCTCACAAGTGTCTGCATCAGAGAACTGGGCTGTTTTAGAAATCTAATCTGAAAGCATTCATACAATGTTGTCTTAGGCCTGAAGTGTTTCACTTTGCACACCATCCTTAAAGTCAATGATGCTCATCACATAGGTCAGCATGCTGTTTTTGTGTTTGATTTGAAACAAGATGCCATTCTGTAGCCTAAGATGACTTGGAACTTACTGAATAGCCAAGGCTGGTATGGATGTCAACACTTAGTCTAGGCTGGCATCAAACTGGCAGTGCTCCTCTTGTTTCTCTCTTTGGAGTGCTCTGATTACAGGCATAAGTCATCATGCCAGGCTGATTCATTTCACTTTAAAGAATAAATATTATTCTTTTGTGTATTTTTGCTACATTTTCTCTAGTGATTCATCTATGATTGACACAAGAAATGTTTCTATAGCTCTATGTTATTAACAATAGATCCTGGATGTGCAGGGGTCTCTGGTCATCATACAATCTCAATTTTTGAGCCATGTGAAAGTTTACCTTTTTTTTACACAGGTTGAATAAATGCAATGTTCTGATAACAGAATACCAGAGAATAATAAGTTTAACCATTTACCTTCTCTGTTGTAGGTAGAGGTGTTGAAATGCACTGGTTCTGTTATGGTATAAAATGTTATTATTTCATCATGGACAGAAAAACATGGAGTGGATGTACCCAGACCTGTCAGAATTACAGTTTGCCCCTTCTGACGATAGATGATGAGGATGAACTGGTGAGATACTGAATCCAGGTTTTTTGTTTTGTTTTGTTCTGTGTTTTTACTATTTGTATATGGTTTTCCTGTAATGTGAACAGAACTGTAGACCATAGTACTTCTAAAGGGAGACTTGTTTTTATAGAGACACTTCTGTCTTTCTGTCTCCTCCCTTTCTCAGGAATCTACAAGAGAATACCTCAGAAACAATATATTTCCCAGATGAAGTTTGATCCTTTGGTAAAACATATCCTGTGGCAGCCCGTTGTTTATTAAATCCCTTCTGCCTAGAGTTTGCTCTTTGGAATTAGGAGTGTGGCTGCCTGAAATGAGTAATCAGATGACAACAGGGAAAATGGTTGAACGCTGGGCCTTGATGCCTAATGAGATAATATGAGAAATGTAGAATTAAATGGTTTGAACAGTTAGTCCCATTGCGTTTTTCGTGGAAAATCTCCTTAATCATTACTATGTAGTATTCGTATGTTCTGTGAAAAAAAATCTATCTTTAGAAATGACAATTAAAAAAAAACAAATTAAAAAATTCTGGCATTTCCTGTTTATGTTGGGCATAGGTTAAGGATAAGCTGGGTCTTGAGGTAGAACTATTACCAGTTTTATCAGAGACCACCTAATTGATTTCCAAATTGCTTGTAAAAGTTTGCACTCCTATTAGAATTGGAGGAGTCTTCCCCTTTCTCCACCTCCTTTCTATCATGTGCCATCAATTTAGTTTTTTATCCTATTAATTCTGATTGTTATAAGATGGCATCTCAGATTTCTTCTGATTTTCATTTCTTGGATGGCTAAGGTCTTTGAAATTTATTTATGTGCTTCTCAGCCATTTGAGAATCCTATGTTGGGAATTTTCTGTTTAGCTGAAGCTTTGAAGGTAAAAAAGAAGAAATTGATACATCAGTTAAACAAAATGCTAAATTAAAACAAATTCTGACGCAAATCACCCAGGATATCTGATAGACCATAAAAAGGCCTAACCTAAGAATAATAGGAATAGAAGAATTTGACAAGTCCCAGCTCTAAGCCCAAAATTATTTTCAGCACAATGATAGAAAAAAAACTTTAGCAAGTTAAAGAAAGATGAGACTATAAACATTTAGAAAAAGCTTTTAGAAAACTAATTGGATTGGGCCAGAAAAGGAAATCCTCCCACCACATAATAATCAAAAGACAAAATCTACAGAGCATAGAAAAAATATACAAAGCAGCAAGAAAAAAATGGCAGGTAACATATGAAGGGAGAACTATCGAAATTACACCCAAATTCGTAGCAGCGACTCAAAAGCTAAAAGGGCCTGAGCAGAAATCTTGTTACCTCTGACAAACCAGAGATGACAACATAGACTACTATACCCAGTAAAACTTGCAATCACTTTAGATGGAGAAAAGAAGATATCACAAAACAAATCCAATTTCAAGCAATATCTATTCATAATTCCAGACTTACACAAAATACTTGAAGGAAAAATCCAACCTAAAGGGGTAACTAGGTAACTACATCCAGGTAAACACAAAACATAAGTAAATCCTTACAAGCAAAAAGCATGTAAGCACACAAGTCACACACACACACACACACACACACACACACACACACACACCACCACCACCACCACCACCACCACCAATATTATTAAATTTAAACCCACTCATATTTTAAAATATAATTACTCTATTAGACATACCACTCAGGTATCTCATGTAAGATACACCAAATACTAGCAAATATCTCCCCATCTACTTCTCAGTTCTGTCACTTCTGGATTTTACCTAGGGAAAGTTCCTGCTCTGGAGTATGGAGCTTCATGCACAGAATTTCATAGAGCAATTTTTGTCTTTATAAATTTTCTTTGAAAATAGGGCAGTACTTCCCATAGAAGCACTTCCTATATGCTTATGAAGTATTCCAGTATGAAGTGCACATTTGAACAATTTCATAGAGCATCAGAAACTGTTTAATGATCTGTTTGCTTTTATGGGTCTTAAGCAAGAAGATTGTTAATTCAAGGACTGGCTTTGTACATAGTAAGCCTCGGTCTAACAAGCACTGTCACAAATTGTGTCATGAACCCAATATCTCAGGACACCTGAAGTTTTTATTGTCAATAACTCATTGAACTGACATAGTTTTGATTTAAATGTGATACTAGTTGGAATTTCTTTAGAAAGTTTACATGGAGAGATTGAGAGGTGGGACATGAAAGCAGAGAATGACACAGGAATGCTGGGTACTTTTGCTGCATGTTCTCTCATTCAACAGAAAGAAATTTCATCATACGGTGTGTTATTTCCTTTACAGATGTTCCTTCATCTCCTGGTTACTCCAGACAGTTACTGGATTGGATTGTCTTATGATAATAAAAAGAGTGATTGGACATGGATTGACAACAACCCATCTAAACTGTGAGTTTCTGAACCCTTCAGACTGTAACACTGGTGTAGGGATTGGGAGAATTGTGTGCAAAGCCTTTTCTCTCATTTTACATGACTTTCCTCATTTTCTATGCACTGCACGCGTAAGGAGAAGTTACATAAGGCCGTGTCTGTGCACTTCTTTCAGAGGGAAGATGTATGTTTGAGAAACTGACCAAAAGTGACTTAATACTGCATACACCTCAGGTCTGTTTGTTTTAAGTTGTGAAGGGCACTAGAAAGTCAAAAATCTTGAGAGAGTGTGAAGTGACTGAATAATCATGACAGATACAATGAGTCTCTGAGACATTCTTGTGACATTTTTTGTTATCATTAGCTTACATAATTATTGGTTACTTAAAAATATAAGAACATGTTTATGAATACATACATATGTATGCCTACTTTCTATCAATGTGTTGTGTAGACTCTAAGTTTTATATTTATTTATAATCTAGTAGAAAATTCTTCACTGATTATCTTTATTAATAATATTCATTTTCTTGATAAATTTCGTTTATCTCATTATATAAAATAAATTATGATCATGTCATCCCCACTCCACACAAAAGCATCTGTCACCCAAAAAAAGTGATTTCCTAAGATATAAAAAGTTTTGCCAGAGGGTTGGGGATTTGGCTCAGTGGTAGAGCGCTTGCCTAGCAACCGCAAGGCCCTGGGTTCGGTCCCCAGCTCCGAAAAAAAGAAAAAAAAAAGAAATACTAAAAAGTTTTGCCAGTATTTGCCATACCTCTTGTCCACAGCCTGCATATTAGAGAGCTCTTTCCCATCTCTGATTCTTACATTCTTGTTCTCTCCTCTTCCATGCTGTTCCCCAAGTCTAGGTGGTGATATGGAGGGGAAGAAGTTGATGTAGGTGTCTCCTTTATGGCTGAGCACAAAATGCTTCTCCTAAGCATTTGACCAATTTCTGCCTCTCTGCACTGACTTCTACCCACTGTAAAAGAAGCTTCTCTGATGGAGGTTGAGAGAAACTCAGGTTTAGGTCATTACTATAAATGATAAGAATACTATTTAATTCCTGAACAATTAGCAGAATGATAGTAGCAAGTTCTCACCTAGGGCTAGAGACCTCCCCAATTCTGGATTTTGATTTCCATATCAAGCATGTTTTTCCTGGGGTTAAGGCCACAGTTCCACTAAGAAGGTATCTCTATTACAATTGTAATGCTAGGCATATCTGTGTGCTTTGTATCAGTCAGCATTGCAGGATAGAGTGTCCAGTGCAGGACAGGATTATTCATAAATTTTCTCCCCTGTAACCTGCAAAGCACCTGCTAACACTTAGAAAGCCAGCACAGAAAAAGATATTTCCATATTTGTTTGATGTTAATGTCTCTGTCTTGATGGGAAAGTGTGGAATATCCTCAGCAATAGGGCCTTACTTTATACTTATAATGGATTACTAAGGACAGTAGCAATATCTTGTGCTATGTGGGAGACAGCTTTTGTCTCCCTGACCAGTAATTCCTCTGGAGTAATCCTATGCCTTGCACTTTGGTTTTCTTATAAAAATACATATCTTCTAAATTGTAACTCTTCTTTAACATTAAATTTCAATCAATTAATTTATTTTTTATTCTTTAAATGTTTTTTTTTTACAGTCCAATCTTTAGCCCCCTCTTGGTTCACCTTCTGGTCTTCATTCCAAACCTCTTGCTCAGTCTCCAGTAGGATGCCCCCACCTCCACCACCACCCCCCCACCAGTCCTCTGCCCTGCCTAGGGCCTCCTAACTCTCCAGGGTTAAGTGTATCTTATCTCACTGAGGTCACACCAGGCAGTCTTCTGCTGTATGTGTGGAAGGGACCTCATGAAAGCTGATGTATGTTGCCTAGTTGGTGGCTCAATGTCAGAGAACTCAGGGGTCCAAGTTAGATGAGACTTCTGGTCTTTCTATGGGATAACCTTCCTCAGCTTCTTCTAGTTTTCCCTAATTCAATTACAGGGGCTTCCGTCTTCTGTCTATTGGTTGGGTATAAGTATCTGCATTTGACTCTTTTAGATCCTTGTTAAATTTTTATTTTTCAATTAGATGATTTCATAGAATACATTTTGATCAGGTTCTGTCTCCACTAAATACTCCTTATTCCTTCTGAAATTCCCACCCAGTCATCTTCATGCTACTTATTTCTCCAAAACAACAACAAAAACCCAAAATGTAACATAAAATCAAGCAAGCAAGCAAACAAAAACCCAATAAGAAAAAAATTGTCCCCAAATAAACACTGAAACACACCACATACAAAAGCAAACCAAACACAACAAAAACTCCAAACCATCAAGAAAACCTGGAGAGTATTTGTTTTGGTCAACTATAAACTTACTAACTCCTGGGTTTCATGTGGCCTTCTATACATCCTTGGTTTTGGTTGATCCATCTTTTTTTTCTCTCCTGTCTTTTGTTTCATCATCCCTTGTCCTTGAATCCTCAGAATAGCCCTTCTGCCTTCCTACCATATTTTAGCATTTTTGTTGATTGTTTATTATTTTAGAAATATGAATTTTAAGAAATCACCTCATAATTCTGTTTTTCCTTTAATAACTTTTCTAGGTAATTGTAGTTTAAGTCGCGTTTTATATAGTTTAAAAATAAATTTACTTTTTATTATTTCATTTTATTTTGAGTTAGAGATTCATCAAACCCAGGCTGACCTTCGACTCCTGATTGTCATGCCTCCATTTCTCTGGCATTGGGACTATAGTTAGACATGTCTACCTTATAATTCAAATGATGCCCAACATACTTATATTACCTGTGCTAGTTGGTAATCCTATTGTCTGTACTTTTGTGTGTTTAATTAATTATTCCTGTTGTCTTTTGTTCACGATGCCATTTTCTTTGTGGCATTCACTGAGGTTGTTCTTCAGCTGCTACAGAAAGCATCTGAGACATCTTACTCACAGTGGTAACTTTATCAGGAATATTTCTTTCAGTGACTTGAAACATGGCCTTTCAGTTTCTGGTTCAATTATATTGTAAATGTGGTGCTTTCAGTGTGAACAGCTAGGTTCCAAACCATCCAGAAAAATTCTTCCTCTCTTTCTTGAAGGACACAGTTAAGCAGGCTGTCACTGAATTAGACAGAGGACATACAGTCTTCTAAGATTTATTAATAAGTTCTAATCACAGAGATTATTAGTACTGTTACTAATGTTTTTCTACATACATCATCATTTCAAACAAACTAGCCTTAATAGTCATAGCTCTTTCTCCCAAGCACCTGGATTACTTGTATTGGCCTCTGAGACTGACCACAGAGTTAATAAATTTGTTTACAGCCTGTAGAAGCATTCACAGTCAGAGAGGAGCAAGTGGTAACCATTGGAATGAGGTGCCAGAAGAAGAGAAGATGCCTGTATCCAAGTTAAGAGAACTTTGTGGACCTTGTCTATGCTACAGAACTATTGCCTGATGATGGTGTTGTTACTAGGGCCAGACCTGAGATTTGAGTAAGGGAGTCCAGTTGTCAGAGCTTTCCTGTGGCCACCACAAACATTTTCTCCAGTGAGAAGGTACAGAAACTGGCTCATCTTTTAAAATGTCATCTTCTAATCAACTCAGTGAGAAACGTGCTCCTAACTTGTGTTTCTGCACAGGTCTAGGTTACTATGAAAGTAACCATAAGAGTTTATGATACAGCATATGTACTTTATGTCTATCTGTGTTTAGTTAGTATCTGTTGGTGACTTTTCTTCTTTTGTCATGTTCAATACATATTCTTTATTGATTGTACCCAAATGGAATCTTATGCCTGGCTAACTAACACATATACTTATTACTACTGTATCTTACCTCTGCTCCCTGTTATTCATGCCACCTTGGCTTCATTTATCTTCACACTGTGTTCCTAAAGTAAATCTAAATACTGTTTCTTCCTGGTTTACATCCAGGGTTAAAGAAAGGTGATCATTATTTAAAGTTTTATCCCTTTGCTTTTTGGATATTATTCTCTGTATGGTATTCTTTGACATAACATTCTCATTAGGCTAGCCTGGTTCAAACTCACCGTCTTGACCAAATATGCCTTGAACTCCTGGTCTTCACGGATACAGTATTTAGTATTTAAATGACAGTCATGTCAGGCTTTGCTGATCATTTGAAATGTCAGCTGTGCTGAAGGCTAAGCCTGTTTAGGAGTCTGCTTACTGATTGTTCAGAGTGCATTGATTGAGGTACTAATTATTAGTTAAAATTTAATTAGGACCTGACTTTATAGCCTAGTCTAACCTGGTTATGATCCTCCTAATTCACCCTCCCAGTGCTGATGTCACAGGCCTTCTTCAGCTTTCCCAGTATTACATATTTTAGTCAACATTTTAAAGTATGTTTTCTGAAGAACACAGTCATAGCACTTAATACACCATAATGCAGAGGTTGCAGTTGTATTGCATGCAGAGAGGATGGTCAATCACCATGTTTCATCCAAGTCCCATGAGTTCTGAGAGAGAGAGAGAGAGAGAGAGAGAGAGAGAGAGAGAGAGAGAGAGAGAGAGAGAGAGGAAAGAGGACAAAATCCATAATAGTGGTCACGAAACCTCTTCTGTGACTCTATTCCAAAACTCTTTGGTGTATAAGAGGTGTATAAGACTTTGTCCTGTTTGCCATGTAACATATTTCTTCTATTCATCTGTTGCTTTTGCAAAGAGTATCAGAGGAAATCAACTTTAATATAAAATTATCCCTTAGAAATATGGAAATCTATGTTAACTGGCTAATGAAAAGTTAACAGTGCAGAGTATATTAGGATCTCAGTTTTGTTCAAAAGACCATCATTTTCTTTTTTATTCTTTCATTATTTTTTTACAGTCCAGAATTTATCTTCCATCCCTGTCTACCCTGACACCATCTCCCCACCCTAGTCTCCAAGAGGATGTTCCCCCCATCACATACCCCACCAAACCTCCCTACTCCCTGGAGTTCCAAGTCTTTCAAGGGTTAGGTGCATCTTCTCTGACTGAGTCCAGACTTGGCAGTTCTCTGCTGTATATGTATTGGGGGCCTCATATCAACAGTTGTATTCTGCCTGGTTTGTGGCTCAGTGTATAAGAGATTCCTGGAGTCCAAGTTAGTTAAGACTGCTAGTCTTCCTATGGAGTTGCCCTCCTTCTCAGCTTCTTTCAGCTTTTCCATAATTAAACCACAGGGGTCATCAACTTCTGTCCATTGATTGGATGCAAATATAAACATCTGTCTCTTTCAGATGCTTGTTGGGCCTTTCCATGGGCAGTCATTATAGGCCTCTGTTTGTAAGCAGGCACTAATACTGTCAGGCATTGGGGACTCGCCCTGAGGTGGATCTCAATTTTGCACTGTTATTGAACCTTCTTTTTCTCAAGGTCTTCTCCTTTTTTTCCAGTAGTTCTTTCAGACAGTACATGGCCAGAAATTTTGACTGTGGAATAGCAACCCCATCCCTCACTTGATGCCCTGTCTTTCTGCTGGAGGTGGGCTGTACAAGTTCCCTCTCCCCACTGTAGGGCATTTCATCTAGTCCTGAATGTCTCTCACCTCCCAAGTCTCTGGTATATTCTAGAGGGTCTCCTCCCCCAACATCTATCTCCGAAGGTAGCCTATTTCCATTCTTCCTGCTGGCCCTCAAGGCTTCAGTCCATTCCCCTACACACACAGTACCTGATCATGTTACCCCTTTCCCCTTCCTGGCCCTTCCAACCCAGCACCCTTCCCCATAGTGATTATTTTCTTTTTCATCGCATGTGCGATTGAGGTATCCTCATTTGGGCCTTTAGGCTTGTTAACCTTCTTGAATTCTTTGGATTGTATCCTGGGTATTCTATACATTTTTGGCTAATATCCACTTATTTGTGAGTACATACGATCATGTCCTTTTCAGTCTGAGCTAACTGTATCACCTTTTTTATGCGTTTAGAGAAAAGTAAATTTCTTTACTTATACACTTATAATTAAGTGCATAATCAGTATGTTTTTTAAAAAAAAACATTGTTTTAAATACCTTCACATAAATATATATAACCTTCAAATTTAAATAACTGCCCCCTATATATTTTATAGTGATTTCACAGTAACAATATCACTATGTAAAATGGAGGCAGTACATTTTTTGGTTTCACAGATATAAACAATGTTGACTGTGGTAAATTCTACTCCTGTGTTTGTAAAAACAGAATATATACACTTCATGACTCAAGGTGATGAGTGAAGGAAATATAAAAGTAGACTATTTTGTCATCCTTGTTGGTTTCCTGTGATGGTTTGTGATTACTTAGTGACTGAATGATTTAACCACAGGACTCAGGCCACTGTGGAAATAAGGTAATGAGCTGGGAAGGAAAGAAATGCTCTTTGAAAATCTGTCTTAACACTGCAAAAGCCTTTTTTTTTTCCTGCGTGGTACTCAGAGCACCTATGTTTATAGAATGGATGTCTTTTGCCCAAACCCTGAGGAATTACTCTGTCCTTCCCAAATAACACAGAAGCAAATACATAATCCTGATGAATAGCACACACTTCATCATCACCAGGCTTTCAATATTCTAGTGCTCTGGCAGCACAATTAAGAACTGGGATTTAGTTGTGGGTTTCTATTTGTTTGTTGGTTGGTTAGTATCTGTTATTTTTTGTACATAGAAGAATTTATACTTTTAGAGTGTATTTATTCTCTGTAAACTACATGTTTAGAATTGAAGAGTATTTGCCTGACTAGTTCAATAAAATCATACAAACTCCAAAATCTACCTATGTCCTCATTCACTCTATCTCTCTCGGATACATTTGATTAAAATTGATATCTCACAGAAATAGTAATATTAACTGCATCCAGCTGCATGTGATAGCTCAACACTTACAATCTTATATTTTCCTGAGTTCAGTGGGAGCTTATTCTTCACAGTATGTTTGAAGTCACTGTACACTACACAGTGAGACTACTTTTCTAATAAAGCCTAATAATAATGATAATTATATTACTTAGCTCTCTATCAGTACTTTCAAAAGAGAAGCAATTTCTTTTATAGATTCACTCAGAACCTCAAAAATTCAGTATAGACCTAGAAATATGTTTAGCCCATATTCATAACTGTGAGTTTCCTGGATAATGTCACTGTCGATAATTCTTCATATTCAGGATCATGCAGTGCTTTCACATGTAACATCCTTTAATTCTGAAACAGCTTGGCTCACTGTTTGAAAATTACATTTAAAAATTCAAGACTGGAACTTGGAGTTTGCATGTAAATGTAACCACTGTAAGTTGTTGGTTGATGTCAAGGAGGTACCTGATTGGACAGTAGAGATTGGGGTGGGGACAATGTTTTTGTAATACAGGAGAAAGGAGCAAGGAGGGCAATCAAGATGGAGTTTATGGAGGAGGTTGGTTCAGATTTAGGTGAACTAGATCAATTTTATTTGTTTAGGTAGGCAGTTCATATCATTATCAATTGGCAGTGAAATAATTGTGTGCAAGAATTGTGGATTGAGAATTTAACATGAAAATCTAATTGCTAAATTACAAGTATCTGGAACTTCCTTTTTACTGGGCTAAAGAGGACAGTGTGTGAAAGAAATGGCTGAGAGGCACTTGGAGTGTGTGTACCAGGTTCTGTTTCTCACACAGTGTGAGAACATACATGGTCCCACAGAATGAGATGTGTGTGTGTGTGTGTGTGTGTGTGTGTGTGTGTGTGTGTGTGTGTGTGTGTGTGTGGTGTGGTAAGTACCACCTATTGGACCTTGATGGAGAGGGTGACTAAAAGGGAGACAGCTGAGAGTGGGCATGGCAGGGTAGACAGCCAGAGCCAGCAGATCCAGCTTATGGGGACTGATAGAAATGTTCCTTTTTAATTTTTAGCACAACAGTAAGTCATGGGAAATTCGAGTTTTAACAAATATGTACATTTTTTCAATCATCATTCTGCAAATTAATTTTATATCAACTCAACAGAAGTTACCTGAGAAAAAGGGATCTCAATTGGGAATGTGCCTTAATAAGATATAGCTGTAAAATCTGTAGGGCATTTTATTATTTAATACCTGTACTGGACCTCCTTAAATGGCCTCTATATTTCTATATTTGACCTTCTGGAAAGATATTCATGGTCCATGCTGCTTATTGAGGCCACTCTGGTATCCCTGATTTGTTGCTTCAAGTAATTTGAAAGGCCATATATCATGTGGATATTCCTGGTCATATAGTAATCTGGAGTTGTATTAATGTCTTGGCCTGAATTGCCATTGAAGGGCCCAGGGTTATCAATAAATTGTGTTGACTTGAGAGAACGTTTGGATGATCTTAGTCTGTAATATGTCCAGAAATCATGTGAAAGTTCCTATCAACCTTTTGCTATTGATAAATGGCAAAGGAACCATTTTTGACATGGTATAGATGACTGCAATACCAGAATTCAGAGAGAGGGACATAGAAGGTATCTGTGGCAATCACTAACACCTGTTCAAAGTAATAATCTAGACAGAGAGCAACCAAGAGAACCTAAAAATGTGATATGGATTCTTTAGTGAAGCTCTCCACAATGGATGGCTTCTGACAGGGCTGCAGTTGGGGAAGGATTCATTTATCTATAATGGGCTGGCTACAGAGGGGTTGGCAATTCTCTAATGACTATGTGGACAACACATATTGGTCTTCTTTAGATCGTTGTTTGCATTTTGTTTGTTTATTTGAGTTTGTCCTTTCCACCACCTTTCTTCTCTTTTGGGGGCATAGTCACAAGAATGGGTACATACCTAGGAGGAGTGGGAAGTAGGTGTGCTGTTTATTTGACAACATTACCAAATAAAGAACAAAAATATGTAAAAAGAACTAGGATATAGTTGTGGATTTTTGTTCCTTACTTATTACTTGTTTCTATTTGGTTGACTAGTATTTGTTACTTTTTTGCAAAGGAAGAATAAAGTCTAGAATGCATTTATTTGTTTTAAAAAATTTTTAGAGTTTATTAATATTTGTGGGACTAGTTCAAGAAAGTTAAATGTTCTTCCATAATCTATACATATCTTGATTCACTGTCTATCTCTCTTTGATTATTTGATGATAAGTTGAAACCCCATAGACCTGATGATATTCATCAAGGCCAGCTGCATATGATAGCTCCATCACATGGTTGAGGTCATTCTGTGCAATAGAGTGATATTTTGTCTCATGGCACCTAATATTAATAATAATGATAATGTGTTAATACTATGTTGTCAGTAAATATTTTGTTGTGTCAAGCAATTTTTTTCTGTCATCACCTTAAAATGTAAAGCTCAAAATCTTCCTTATGGATCTAGCAATATGTTTTAGTCCATAACTCATATTTACAATTCTCAGTTTTCTGCCACTGTTGATCATGTTAGGATAATACAGTGCATTCCCTGTACGGTCCTTTAATTCTGAAATGATTCAGTCCATTGTTTGTTTTGTTTATTCACCTGACACATTTTTTAAAGTCAAATCTTATAATCAGAGTCTGCAAGTATAACATGTAACACTGTACATTATGAGATAAATGGATTTTAACAAATACACACACCTTTTCAAGCCCCATAGTACAAACTAGTTTTGTGTCAACCGAGAGAAGGGACAGTCATCTGAGTGGAGGAAATCTTAATTGAGAAAGTGTCTCAATAACACAGCTGTAAGCAAAATTATAGAGCATTTTCTTAATTAGTTCCTGATGAGGGAGATCCCACACTATTTTGGGTTTCACCCCTGGGATAGAGGTGTTGGGTATGCTAAGAAAGTACACTGAGCCTGTTTTGGGAATCAAGACAGTAAGCTGTACTTCTTCCTAACATCCAAATCAGATGATGCTTTCCATCTCCTGCCAAGAATGGCTCTTGCCCTGACTTCCTTCAATTATGGATGTTGATGTGCAAGTTTAAGTAAAATAAATTCTGTCCTCTCCAAGTTGCTTTGACCATGGTGCTTTATCAAGCAACAGAAACCATCTAACTAAAACAGAGGAACTTTGTTAAGATTTAAAGTTCTTTTCTGAACCTTGCCCACAGCTGGCCCTAGACAAACAGACATGTGCTTTCTTGGACTATAAATGAGTGTAGCCTAGTACAGAGTGTTAGGTACTATGTACAGATTTTTGTTTTTTCAACATTTCTCTGACTCTTTTACAGTTGCCATTGTCATTATGTTGTTTTGGCTAATTCAAGCTTTTTATTAGATCAGTGTTTCACTGTCCTACTTACAAAGCCCATTTACATTGTACAGTTATTTCACAATATTTCTCAATTCGCATGTGAACATACTTTTTCCAAATTTTGACATTTATTATCTTTTGTCATTTATAAAAGTTGTCATGACAATTCATGTGCATGTCATTGTATGAACATATATTTTATTTATATTTAATAATTATCTTTTGTGAACTGCTCTCTTCCGGGTTCTTTCTTCCATTTGCCTCTATTCCACATTCACACATGATTTCTTGACTGTACCTACTAGAATTTCTTATGGATGTATAATAAGCTTATCATTCTTAAGGTTTTTTGCCTGTTCTGTATATGATCCAGACAACACTTGGTTTAATTTATCTTCTTTGTTCCTTTTTCATACCTAAATATGTTAAGTATGAATATTCTATTTCTCCTCATCTTAAACCCAGAGTTCAAAGACAATAACATATTTCACTATAACTGATTCCTTTGAAGTCTCATTCCCATGTAGAGTGGATTCCATTCTCTCTCTCTCTCTCTCTCTCTCTCTCTCTCTCTCTCTCTCTCTCTCTCTCTCTCTCTCTCGACAGAGTGTCATTGACTCAGTCTAGCCTCAAACTCCTTTTGTATGGAAGGGTGTCAATTCCCAAATCCTGGAACTAGAATTGAGTCCCACATGGCATCAATGAATCTAATATTGAGGATCTCCATTTTGAGTGTGTTATTTAGTCAGATATCTCTATTAGGCAAAAAACTGGCTGAGGTACATTTTTGTCTGAGTAGAACTCTGATTTATTCAGGTTTATACAAGAAGATATTAATTATTAAATAATTACTTTTTGACTTATGCTTATGCTATGTAGCCTAGGCTCTCACAGAACACATGTTCCTTGTATTTCATCCTACATGCTAATTTACTCTGTGTTCTGATTTTATATTTATCTGTTTTGCAACATGTAACTTCTTTATAAAAGGAAGTAATTCATATGCTGTAATACATTCTCTTGCAGATTATCATGTTTCTGTGATGCCCCATTAGCCAAGATATGGGGAAGGAAAAAGGAAAGAAAAGTGCAAAATTTTAGTTATCAACCTTCATCTGTGATTATATTTCAAATTCTCCCTTTCTCCTTACAACACAAGCATATAAGACAATATTTTCTGTGTCACACATATGATTTTACTTTTATCTTAGCACTTTCATTCACATGATATAAGTAAGAGAACAGGTTCAGCATAAAGTAGTATCTTAGAAATATTGTCACTCAGTTTTCCCAGCTGACCCCAAATTGCAGGTGTGAAAAGAGATAAGGATTTTGTTGTTACCATGTCTTTTTAATGAGCTTACACAAAAGATGACATTTTAGTGATTAATTTATGATTAATAGTGTTATATTCTGTTTCATTTGACAAATAGAACTTGTAAAAACATGATTTATTTCAGAGAATGTCCAAAATTAAACAATTGTCCATTTTTTGTTTCCCAGTGCCTTGAACACAAGGAAATACAATGTTAAGGATGGAGGATGTGTATTCTTATCTAAAACAAGACTAGACAATATTAACTGTGATAATTTATTCAGCTGTATTTGTGGGAAGAGACTGGATAAATTCCCTGACTGACAATCCAGTGAATGTTAAAGGTAAAAATGAAATCTGTTATTCATTTGTTTCCTGTAGTAATTCATAACTCTTATAAAATTGTTTTGATATTAGTCTGCAGGGCAAACAGAGAGACAATATGGAAGATTTTGGGAATGTTCTCTGGAATCTTACTTGACAGAGCAGAGGACATCTTCCTTCCCTCTGGAGACAAGACATATCCTCTGCTGCATACCCCAAAGCCTGGAGGAATTTGTCTTATTTGGGTGCATAAACTCCTACAGAAATAAAAAAAGAACCCTAACAAACATTTTGAATATTTCTTTATGTGTAGAATAACTCATCTTAATTGAAAGCACAATTAAGAGCTAGACTTTCTTTCATCCACCCAATTCCCTCCTGGCTAGAACTTCTGGAGCAAGCTGAGCTGCTCTGGAAAGCCTGCTATACCAGGGAGACCTATGTTTTCCACCCATTAGTCTGCCTGCTTTTATCAGATCTGTCACTGCTGAGCAGATCTGCAGATTCTCATCCACAAAGACCTGTAGATTCAGAATCGTACAACACAAGGATACTTATCAGAGGCCTGCCGCACCAGTAAAATTTTCTCTCAGTATATCAGAAGCAATAAAGAGAGATAGAAATAGAAGTAATAAATAAAACATAAATTTAGAGAATCCTGGAGTTGAAAAATCTAGGTTAGAGGACAGGAAAAACAGATACAATCATCACACCCAGAGTACAGGAGATGGATGAGAGAATCTGTGGTGTAGAACTACAAAAAAAATGTTGTTACATCAATCAAAGAAAAAGTTAACTCTAAACATTTCCTTACAGAATACATCCAGGAAATCTGGAATACCATAGAAAGAACTAACTTGAGGATAATATGAATAGAAGGAAGTTGAGTGTCCTAGCTCCGAGTCCTGGAAAATATTTTCAATGAATCATAGAAAAAAATACTAACCTAAAAAGATGTCTGTAAATATACAAATGCCTATAGAATACCAGTTTGATGGGACCAGAAAATATAATCTTCCTTCCATATAAAAACCGTATCCCAAAATCTTCAGAACAAAGAAAGAATATTAAAAGAAGCAAGGGTAAAAGGATCTAGTAACATACAAAGACAGATCTATCAGAATTACAAAGAAATCCTGAACAGAGTCTCTAAAACCCAGGAGGGACTGGACAGATATATTGCAACCTCTACAAATCCACAGAGCCCAACATAGACTATAATACCCATCAAAACTCTCAATCACCATAGACAGAGAAAACAAGTTATGTCTAGAGAAATCCAAATTCAAAGACTATATATCCACAAATCAAGCACTACAGAAAATACTGGAAAAATTTCAACCCAATGAGGATAACTACCCGAAAACACACGAAATAAGCAACTTTGTACCTGCAAAAACAAGAAAAGGACAGAGCAGCACACACACGCACACACACAAACACTAACTCCACTCACTGGCCCTTAATACCTCTCAATTTCAATGGACTCAATTCCCCAATAAAAGATTCAGTCTAAAAGAATGGTTGGAAAAGCATCCATGACTCTTCCACATAAAAGAAACATACCTCAGAAATTAAGATAGACCTTACCTCAGAGTAAATGGATGGCAAAAGTTTTCCAAGGAAATAGAGCCAAGAAACCAGCTGAAGTAGCTATTCTAATATCTAGTAACCACTCACCAAGATTACTCAAAAGGGACATGGAAGGACACTTCATACTCATCAAAGGAAAATTTTACCAAGATAATATCTCAATTCTGAATGAACTGTACTCAAACACAAGAATACCCACACTTGAAAAGTAACATTGCTAAATTTTAAATCCTACATAAAATGTCACACATTAATAGTGGGAGACTGTAACACTCAACTGCCAGTAATTGATAAGTTATCCAGACAAAATGTAAACAGAGAAATAATGAAACTAACATACATTTTGAATGAAGTGAACCTATCAGGAATCGGTAGAATATTTCACACAAACAAAAAAACAAATATGCCTTTTCCTTAGAACCTCATGGATCCAAAATTGACCATTGATCATGTAGTCAGTAAAATAACAAGCCTGAACAGATACAAGAAAATTGAAATAGAGCTTTGTGTCTCAAAATATCACCATGAATTATAGGAGAACTTCAAAAATTGTTGAATTGTGGATCACAATTAAATACCTAATTGGGAAAGTCATGAACAAGACTTCCTAATATTTAATGAAACTGAAACCACAGCATACTTAAAATATGGGACAGAATGAAAACAGTGTTAGAGGAAAGCTCATAGACCTTAATGTCATCATAAAATTAGAAAGTTCTTTTACCAGGAACTTAAAAGTACACCTGAATAATCTATTAAAAAAGAAAGAAAAAGAGGGGTAGAATAAAAGAAATAATCAAAACTGGAACTCAAATCAATCAGTTATAAAGAAAGTAATACAAAGAATCAACAAAACCAAGAGTTGGTTTTTGAGAAAATCAACAAAATCAACAAACCCTTAGACGACATAATTAAAAGACAGAAAGACAGAATCTAAATAAACAAACTCAGAAATAAAAAGAGAGACATAATAAGAGACATTGAAGAAATTCAAAGGATCATTAGGCCTTACTTTAAAAGCATGTGTTCCAATAAATTGCAAAATCTTAAGAAAATAGACATTCTATGAGGATGTGAGATCTTTCCATCTTCTGAGATCTTCAATTTCTTTCTTCAAAGACTTGTGGTTGCTCTCATACAGATCTTTTACTTGGTTAGCTAGAGTCACACTGTCTTTTATGTTGTGACTATTTTGAAGGTTTCATTTCCCTACTTTCTTTCTCAGCCCATTTATCTTTTGAGTGAGGGGATGCTACTGATTTGTTTGATTTATTTATGTCCAGCCTATTTGATGAAGTTGTTTATCATCTGTAGGAATTCTCTGATTAATTTTTTGGCTTGCTTATGTATACTATCATATCATCTGTAAATAGTGATACCTTGGCTTCTTCCTTTCTAATTTGTATCAATTTGACCTCCTTATTAGCTTCATTTCCCTAGCCAAAACTTCAAGTGCTATATTAAATAGATCTGGAGAGAGTGGATAGCATTTTCTTGTCCCTGATTTTAGTGGGATTTCTTCATGTTTCTCTCCTTTTCCTTTCATGTTTGCTACTGGTTTGCTGTATATTGCTTTTACTATGTTTAGGATGGGTGTTGAATCCTGATTTTTCCAAGGCTTTCACCATGAAGGAGTGTTGAATTTTGTCAAATGCTTTCTCAGCATCTAATGAGATGATCATGTGTTTTTTTCCCCTTTGAGTTTGTTTATATAGTGGATTACTTTGATGGATTTCCATATATTGAACCAACCCTGCATCCCTGTGATGAAGCCTACATTATCATGATGGATGATCATTTTGATGTGTTCTTGGATTTGGTTTGTGAGAATTTAATTGAGTATTTTCGTGTCCATATTCATAAGGGAAATTGGTCTGAAGTACCCTTTCTTTGTTGGGTCTTTGTGTGGTTTATGTTTAAGTGTAATTGTGGATTCATAGAAAGAATTTGGTAGTGCTTTGTCTGTTTCTATTTTGTGGAATAGTTTGGACAGTATCGATATGAGGTCATCTATGAAGGTCTGATAGAATTCTGCACTAAACCCATCTGGTCCTAGGCTCTTTGTGCTTGGGAGACTTTTAATAACTGCTTCTATTTCTATAGGAGTTATAGGGTTGTTTAGATCGTTTATCTGTTCCAGATTTACCTTTGTACCTGGGACTTGTCTAGAAAATTGTCCATTTTCTCCAGATTTTCAATGTTTGTTGAATATTGATTTTTGTAGTAGGATCTGATGATTTTTTGAATTTCCTCAGATTCTGTTGTTTTGTCTCCCTTTTCATTTCTGATTTTGTCAAATTGGGTACTCTCTCTGTGCCCTATGGTTAGTCTGGCTAAGGGTCTATCTATCTTGTTCGTTTTCTCGAAGAGACAGCTCCTGGTTTTCTTTAATCTTTGTATAGTTCGTTTTGTTTCTGCTTGGTTGATTTCAGCCCTGATTTTCATTATTTCCTGCTTTTTATTCCTCTCTGTTGCATTTGCTTCTCTTTTTTCTAGAGCTTTAAGGTGAACTATCAAGCTGCTAATGTATGCTCTCTCCAGTTTCTTTGGGGAGGCACTCAGAGTTATGAGTTTTCCTCTTAGCACTGCTCCCATTGTGTCCCATATATTTGGGTATGTTCTGCCTTTATTTTCATTAAAGTCTAAAATGTCTTTAATTTCTTTCTTCACTTTCTTTTCACCAATTTATCAGAGTAGAGGATTGTTCAGCTTCCATGTATATGTGGGCTTTCTGTTGTTTTTGTTGTTATTGAAGACCAGCCTTAGTCCGTGGTAATCTGCTAGGATGCATGGGATCATTTTTAATCTTCTAAGGGCAGAGCAACCTCTAGGGCTAGAAAAGTTTAAGTCCAGACCTGGTGATACATACTTTTCATCTCAGCATTCAGGTTTCAAAGCCATGCAGACCTTTGAGTTCAAGAAAAATCTAAAGATCAGCTTTCAGATCACCCAATATTAGGCAGTGTGGGAGTTAGAAATAAGAAAGCTGGTAATATAATATGGAGGAGGGGTATGTCTCAGCCACAGAAAGTAGTAATATTTGCCTTCTTCAGCCACAAGGAAGTGGGTTTAGAGAAAAACACAAAGGAAATACTGGGACATTTGATTCCATTTGGTTGGATCTAAGATTTTAGCAGGAATTGAGAAGAGAGCAGCATCAATGAGGTGAGTTAATTCTTCTGGGAAGTATTTTCTGAGAGCATAAAGTAGCCATGTTTGAGAGAACCCAGGTTGTATTTCCTCACATTAGCTGAACTGTGTAATGTGCAAGAATCACCCAGTTTGTACTCGTTTTGATGGTATGAAGGGGTCATGGAGAATAACTGAGACTCAGCACCATAAAAGGCTAGAGAAGGCCATTGGTAAAGGTACAGCCTCAGTAGCAGTTGATATCCCATTACTGAAGGGGTCATACAAAGAAATTGAGGTTTGGCACCATAAAGAGAGCCTATAAGAGGTTTTTGTTGAAGCCTAATTTCTGCAGAAGACCCCAGCATATTAGAGATGCCAGTATCAGGGAATGAACACCAAGAACCGTACCAGCAGTAGTGTATAGTCAGCCATACCTTAGAGTGCTACAAATGGCATAGCTGCAAAAGCTGCTAACAGGGGATGGAACCAGCCCAGGTCGAAGACATTTGTTGCTGTCAACAAAGATGAAAAAGGAATGACGATTATAAAGACTGTTTTGATATCAAACATACAGATGCAAAAATTTCGAGATGACTAACTGGTTGCCTGTCTTTCTTTAGTGTAGCATTATTTCATGTGGAATTTTGAATGCTGTGGTAGGTATGTGATCTTCTGTTTGATTTTGATATTTTTTCCATTTTAATTAAATTGGGTATTTCTTAATTACATTTCAAATGTTATTCCTTTTGCAGTTTCCAGGCCAACATCCCCTAACCTTCCCTCCTCTTCTTTATAGGTGTTCCCCTACCCATTCTCCTCCCATTAAATCCATCCCCACAAGAATCCCATTCACTGGGGGTCCAGCATTGGCTGGACCAAGGGCTTCCACTTCCACTGGTCCTCATACTAGGCTACTCATTGCTACCTATGCAGTTGGAGCTCACGGTCAGTCCATGTATAGTCTTTGGGTAGTGGCTTAGTCCCTGGAGCTATGGTTGGTTGGCATTGTTGTTCATATGGAGTCTCAGGCCCCTTCTGCTCTTTCAGTCCTTTCTCTGATTCCTTCAATGGGGGTCCTGTTCTCAGTTCAGTGGTTTGCTGTTGGCAATCGCCTATGTATTTGTTGTATTCTTGCTGTGTCTCTCAGGAGAGATCTATGTCCGGTTCCTGTCAGCTTGCACTTCCTTGCTTCATCCACCTTATCTAGTTTGGTGGTTGTATATGTATGGGAAACATGTGGGGAAGGCTCTGAATGGACATTCCTTCAGTCTCTGTTCTAAACTTTTCCTCCCAATATCCTCCTAAGGGTATTCTTGTTCTCCTTTAAAAGAAGGAGTGAAGCATCTGCATTTTGATCATCTTCTTGAGTTTCATGTGTTCTGTACATCTAGGGTAATTCCAGAATTTAGGCTAATATCCACTTATCAATGTGTACATACCATGTGTGTTTTTCCGTGATTGGCTTACCTCACTAAGGATGATATTTTCCAGTTCAATTCATTTGCCAATGAATTTCAGAAAGTCATTGTTTTTGATAGTTGAGTAGTATTCCATTGTGTAGATGCACCACATTTTCTGTATCCATTCCTCTGTATAAGGGAATCTGAATTCTTTCCAGCTTCTTCCTATTATGAAGAAGGCTGCTATGAACATAGTGGAGCATTTGTCTTTGTCATATGTTGGAGCAAAATTTGGGTATAAAACCAGGAGTAGTATAGCTGGATCCTCAGGTAGTACAATGTAAAATTTTCTCTGGAATCTTCAGACTGATTTACCGAGTGGTTGCACCAGTTTGCAATCCCACCAACAATGGAGTAGTGTTTCTGTTTCTCAACATCCTTGCCAGCATCTGCTGTCACCTGAGTTTTGTATCTTAGACATTCTGACTGGTGTGAGGTGGAATCTCAGGATTGTTTTGATTTGCATTTCCCTTATGACTAAAGATGCTGAACATTTCTTTAAGTGCTTCTCAGCCATTCAATATTCCTTACCTGTGAATTCTTTGTTTAGCTCTGAACCCCATTGTTAATAGAATTATTTGTCTCCCTGCAGTCTAACTTCATAAGTATTTGTATATTTTATATATAACCCTCTATCTGTTGTAGAATTGGTAAAGATCTTTTCCCAATCTGTTGGTTGCTGTTTTGACTTTACAACAGTGTCTTTTGTCTTACAGAAGCTTTGCAGTTTTAGGAGACCCCATTTGTCAATTCTTGATCTAAGAGCATAAGCCATTGGTGTTTTATTCACGAAATTTTCTCCAGTGCCTATGTGTTTGAGATTCTTCCCCACTTTTTTTCTATTAGTCTGAGTGTATCTGGTTTGATGTGGAGGTCCTTGTTCCACTTGGACTTAAGCTTTATACAGGGTGATAAGAATGGATCGAACTGCATTCTTCTAAATGCTGACCTCCAGTTGAAACAACACCATTTGCTGAAAATGCTGTCATTTTTTCATTAGATGGTTTTGGTTCTTTTGTCAAAAATAAAGTGACCATATCTGTGTGGGTTCATTTCTGAGTCTTCAATTCTATGCTAATCCTGCCTGTCCATGAGCATGGGAGATCTTTTAATCTTCTAAGATCATTTTCAATTTCTTTCGTCAGAGGCTCTAAGCTCTTAACACACAGATCTTTCACTTGCTTGGTTAAAGTCACACTGAGGTATTTTATATTATTTCAGACTATTATGAAGGGTGTCGTTTCCCTAATTTCTTTCTCAGCTTGTTTTTCTTTTATGTAGAAGAATGCTACTGATTTATTTCAGTTAATTTTATACCCATCCACAATGCTAAAGGTGCTTATTAGGTTTAATAGGTCTCTGGTGGAACTTTTGGGATCACTTAAATATATTATCATATAATCTGCAAATAGTGATACTTTGACTTGTTTTTTTCCAATCTTTATCCCTTTGATTTCCTTTTGTTGTCTTATTGCTCTGACTAGGACTTTAAGAACTATATCGAATAAGTAGGGAGAGTGTGGGCAGCCTTGTCTGGTCACAGATTTTAGTGAGATTGCTTCAAGTTTCTCTAAATTTATTTTAATGTTAGCCACTGTTTTGCTCTATATGGATTTTACTGTGTTTAGGTATGGGCCTTGAATTCCTGTTCTTTCCAGGACATTTTATCATGAAGGGGTTTAGAATTTTGTCAAATGCTTTCTCAGCATCTAATGAAATGATCATGTGGTTTTTATCTTTCAGTTTGTTTATATAGTGGATTATGTTGATGATTTTCCATATATTAAACCATCCCTGCATCCCTGGGATGAAGCCTAGTTGATCATGATGGACAATTGTTTTGATGTGCTCTTGGAATCGATTTGCAAGAATTTTATTGAGTATTTTTGCATCGATATTCATAAGGGAAATTGGTCTGAAGTTCTCTTTCTTTGTTGGGTCTTTGTTTGGTTTAGCTATAAGAGTAATTGTGGCTTCATAGAAGGAATTTGGTAGCACTCTGTCTGTCTCAAATTTGTCAATTAGTTTGGATAGTATTGGTAGGTGGTCTTCTATGAAGGTCTTATAGAATTCAGCACTGAACCATCTGGACCTGGGCACTTTTTGGTTGGGAGACTTTCAACAACTGCTTTTATTTCTTTAGTAGGTATGGAGTTGTTTAATTGTTTATCTGTTCCTGATTTAGCTTTAGTACCTGGTATTTGTCTAGGAAATTGTCCATTTCCTCCAGATTTTCAAGTTTTGTTTAATATAGGCTTTTGTAGTAGGATCCGATGGTTTTTTGAATTTCCTCTGATTCTGTTGTTATGTCTCCCATTTCATTTCTGATTTTGTTAATTTGAACACACTTTCTGTGTCCTCTGGTTAGTTTGACTAAAGATTTATCTATCTTGTTGTTTTTCTCAAAGAACCAGCTTTTGGTTCTGTTGATTCTTTGAATAGTCCATTTTGTTTCTACTTGGTTGATTTCAGCTCTGAGTTTGATTATTTCCTGCCTTCTACTCCTCTTGTGTGTATTTGCTTCATTTTGTTCTAGAGCTTTTAAGTGTGCTGTGAAACTTCTGATATATATCTCTATCTCCTGTTTCTTTCTGCAGGCACTCAGAAGGATGAGTTTTCCTCATATCACAACTTTCACTGTGTCCCATAAGTTTGGATATGTTGTACCTTAATTTTCATTAAATTCTAAGATGTCTTTAATTTCTTTCTTTTTTTTTCCTTGACCGTGTTATCATTGATTAGAGGATTGTTCAACTTCCATGTGTATGTGGGCGTTCTTTCCTGATTGTTATTGAAGACCGGGTTTAGCCCGTGGTGGTTTGATAGGACACATGGGATTATTTCTATCTTTTTGTATCTGTTGAGTCCTGTTTTGTGCCCAATTATGTGGTCAGTTTTGGAGAAAGTACAATGAGGTGATGAGAAGAAAGTATATCCTTTTGTTTTAGGATAGAATGTTATGTAAATATATGTTAAGTCCATTTGAATCACAAATTCTATTAGTCTGTCTATGTCTCTGTTTATTTCTGTCTCCATGATCTGTCCACTAATGATAATGTGGTGTTGAAATCTCCTACTATTGTTGTGTTAGGTGCAATGCTTACTTTGAGCTTTAGTACGGTTTCTATTATGTGTGTAGGTGTGTATTTGAAGCATAAATATTTAGGTTTGAGAGCTCATCTTGGTGGATTTTTATTTTGATGAATATGAAGTTTCCTTCCTTATCTTTTTTGATGACTTTTAGTTGAAAATCGATTTTATTCGAAATTAGAATGGCTACTCCAGCTTGCTTCTTCAGATGACTTGCTTGGAAAGATTTTTTTCCAGGCTTTTACTCTGAAGTAGTGTCTCTCTTTGTCTCTGAGGTGTTTTTCCTGTAGGCAACAAAATTCTGGGTCCTCATTATCCACCAAGTTTGTTAATCTGTGTCTTTTTATTGGGGAATTGAGTCCATTGATGATAAGAGATAATATTGAATAGTGATTGTTGCTTACTGTTATCTGCACAATTGGAGGTGTGATTATGTTTGTGTGCTTGTCTTCTCTTTGTTTTGTTGCAAAATGATTAGTTTCTTGCATTTTCTAGGGTGGAGCATGCCTCCTTATGTTGGGCTTTACCACTTATTATCTTTTGTAGGGCTCAATTTGAAGAAAGATACTGTGTAAATTTGGTTTTGTCATGGAATAGCTTGGTTTCTCCATCTATGATAATTGAGAGTTTGCTGGATACAGTAACCTGGGTTGCCATTTTTGTTCTCTTAGGGTCTGTATGAATCTGTCCAGGATCTTTTGGGTTTCACAGTCTGTGGTGAGATGTCTGTTGTAATTCTCATAGGTCTACCTTTATATGTTACTTGGCCTTTTTCCCTTACTGCTTTTCATATTCTTTCTTTGTTTTGTGCATTTGGTGTTTTGACTATGATGTGACAGGAGGAGTTTCTTTTCTGGTCCAATCTATTTGGAGTTCTGTAGGGTTCTTTCGTCTTTACGGCCATCTCTTACTTGAGGTTAAGGAAGTTTTCTTCTATGATATTGTTGAAGATATTTACTGGTCCTTTGAGTTGGGTGTCTTCCTTCTGTTCTATACCTATTATCCTTAGGTTGAATCTTCTATGTTTTGGGCTATTAGCTTTTTCTGTTTTACATTATCTTTGATAGTTGTGTCGATAATTTCTATGGAATCCTCTTCTCCTAAGATTCTCTCTTCTGTCTCTTGTATTCTGTTCATGATGCTTGCATCTGTGACTCCTGATCTCTTCTCCAGGTTTTCTATCTCCAGTGCTGTCTCCCTTTGTGCTTTCTGTATTGTTTTTATTTCTAATTTTAGCTCCAGGATGGTTTTGTTCATTTCTTTCTACTGTTTTGTTGTTTTTTTCCAGTAGTTCCTTAAGGGGTTTTTGTGTTTCCTCTTTAAGGGCTTCTAGTTGTTTGCTTGTGTTGTCTTGTATTTCCTTAAGGGTGTTATTTATGACCTTCTTAAAGTCCTCCATCATCATGATAAAATGTGATTTTTGAATCGAGATCTTGTTTTTCTGGTTTGTTTTTGATATTCAGTGTTTGCTTTGGTGGGAGAATTGGACTCTTATGATGCCATGTAGTCTTGGTTTCTGTTGCTTGGTTCCATGTGCTTGCCTCTTGCCATCAGGTTGTCTCTGGTGTTACCTTGTTTTTTTTATTTCTGACAGTGGCTTGTCAGCTTATAGGCCTGTGTTTCAGGAGTGCTGTAGACCTGTTTTCTTTCAGCCAGTTATGGAAACAGTGTTCTGCTCTCATTCATATAGTCATTCCTGTCCACTGGCTTTCAGCTCCCCCTGTGAGCAGGAGCCAGAAGGGCTTGCCGCTACTTCTGGTTCCCTGTGCACAGGTGGCCCAGATGGTGCTAGGTGTTTTCCTCTAGAGTCAGAAATGTGGGCTGAGTCTAGTCTCTACATGTTTCCCAGGCATGTCTGCCCATCTGAAGTTCTAGCTCTCCCCACCAAGGGATTTGGGTGCAGGGAGCTGTTTGACTGGGCACGTTCAGATCTGGATGCAGTCTGGACCATAGGGCTCCTGCAGCTTGACTGCCCCTCTCTTCCTGTACCCAGATGCTCTATACAGTCTCCTCTTGGGATAGGGATGTGGGCAAAGGTGGGCAGAACCGGCAGGCTCTCCTGGCCTGCAGTCTCAGGATTGCCCACACTTTTGGGAGATCAGCTCTCTCTCCCACAAGGTTTGAGAGCAGGGAGCTGTGGGCCAGGATCAGCGAGGTTTGGGCATCAGCTAGAAACTGGAAGTGTCTGGTCCCAGAGGAATTTTGCCTTTGTGTGTCCTTAGTCCACCAGGCAGGTCACTTGGAGCAGAAAAGTTGGTCTTACCTCTGGTCTCGGTTCTGAAGTCACTCCTCGGGGATGGGTTTCAGCTCTCTTTGTGGGCAGCAACCAGAATGGCCTGTACTTCTCCTGGGTCCCTGTGTACAGGGTGACTAGATGGCACTAAGTGTTTTTCACTAGAGTCAGAAAGGTGGGCAGAGAGTAGTCTCTTCTCTTGATTTTGAGATTATAGAGGATTATATTTACATGTTTGAATCTCAGAAGATTTTGAACTTTGGACTTTTAAGATTGTTGAGACTGATTTAGACTTTGGGGATTTTGAAATTGGACTTAATGCATTTTGTATTATGCTATGCTTATGTTTGTCCTCCATAGACTCATGTGTTTGAACAAGCCTATGGAGACTAGAGACTAGAATATAGTGGTTTGTGTATCCTTGGACTACGAGTGACACTGTTAGGAAGTATGGCCATGTTGGAGCATGAGTGACCTTGTTGAACAAAGTTTGTCAATGTATGTGTGGACTTTGAGACCCTTCTCCTTGGGGAAGCAAATCTTCTCCTGTCTGCATACTGATCAAGATGTAGAACTTTTGGCTCTCCTTACAGTCCCCCATCTGCCTGGATGTTTCCATCCTCCTGTATTGATAATGACTGAACCTCTGAACCTGTATGCCAATCCCAATTAAATTTTGTCCTTTATAAGAGGTGCTTGATCATGGTGTCTTCACAGCACTGAAAACCTAAGTAGGTGTAGGTAATAAAACATAAATTATTAATAATTCAATTTTTCCCATGCCCATGTGACAGTAGGATTATAGAAGATTCCTCCCACAGGTCCACGATCTCTCTAGTCATGGGTTTTTAATTGAATTATAATTTAAAACATGATATCTGTCATATGGTGAATGCTTCAAATCCAGTAAGATAGCAATTAGATATCCTCTAACAATTGTGTATCTGGGCATCTCTTGCTTAGCATGTGTAGAATATGTAGCTAGGCATGTTAAGAGTAAAGTCGTTGATATCATTTCTCCTCACAACAGAGTCTAATGTACCTTCTGACCTTTCCAAAGCTAGTCAAAGGACAACTGTTCTCTGGTAGATTGGAGATTAAATTTCTATATCCTGGTGTCTTCAGCAATAGGGTGTTTCCATGTAGTTATGATTAATCAGCAAGTTTAGAGGCAGTAGTCTGTGTTGTGTTGAAGACATTGGTGTGCCCTGCCTTGCACTTTGATTTTCATTTAATAACACATGTTTCTGTGGTTTAATTCTTCTTAAGAGTCCTATTTTGAATTTTTAGTGTGTTTGAATACAGACATTATGTCATCCTGAGTGTGCTGAACTTACTCAGTAGACATGGTTGACCTCAATCTCAGAGATCTGCCTGCCTCTAGTCCTGAGTGCTAGGATAAAAGGCATGTACCACACCACACTCAGGTCTATTTTGATCTCCCAGTTACATTTTCTTCACAGAATATATTGTGATCAGGTTTTACAACATCACATCCACCCAGATCCTCCCCAACATTCCTACCCACTGAGTTTCATGTGCATTCTCTTTCTTGATGAGCACAAACCACACAAAATGTGAAAATCAATTCAAATTCTGTGGGGAAGAGAACTGAACACCAAGAAGTGAAGAACATCCTGAGATCGCAGGACACACTGCCACTTCTTCCCACTTCTGCCCACATCCTTGGACCAAGAGGAAACTACATAGTGTCTCAGGAAACAGAAATACAGGAGCAGTCAATTGCTGGTACTTGTGGTTCTGGTCTGCACCCAGAAATGAACTGATTTGAACCAATACTGCTTCCTGCACCCAAATCCCATGGGGGAGGGAGATGGACACTCAGAAGTACCAACACTCCTGACAAATCAGAGGAGACTACCATCTGCTGGTAGTTAAATGAAAATCAAATTTATGTCACACTCCCAACCCAAGAGGAAATCACCTAGTGCCAGCTGTGTCCCCTGGGTGTAAGGATTAAGAGCAGTCAGGTTCAGGACCCATCTGATCCCTGCCTGCATCAAGAGCTGAAAGACAGTCTCCAGGAGTGCCTACACACCCGAGAGAAGAGCATCTGTTCTCATAAACTGATGAACGAAAACTGGAAAACAGTTCTACAAGAGTGCTTACACAGAGACCTACAGGAGGGTTAAGCCACTTCCAAAAACAGCAAGACAATGAAACACCAGAGACAACACGATGGCAAGTGGCAAGCACAGGAAACTAAGAAATAGGAACCATGACTATTTGGCATCATCAGAGCACAGTTCTCCCACGAAAGAAAATATAGGATATCCAAACACACTGGAAAAGCAAGATTTAGATTTAAAATCACAGTTTATGTTAATGATGAAGGACTTTAAGAAGGACATAAATAACACACTCAAAAATTCAGGACAACATAAGTAAACAAGTAGAAGCCTTTAGAGAGGAAACACAAAAACCCCTAAAAAGTGACAGGAAAACACAAGCAAACAGGTGAAGGAATTGAAAATGGAAATAGAAACAATAAAGAAAGCACAAAGGGAGACAACCCTGGATATAGAAAACCAATGGAAGAGACGAGTAGCCGTAGATACAATGATCACCAATAGATAGAAGATCAGAAGACAAGAGATAGAAGAGAGAATCTCAGGGGCAGAAAATACAATAGAAAATATTTAAACAACTGTCAAAGGTAATGTAAAATGCAAAAAGCTTCTAGCCCAAAACATACAGGAAATCCAGGACACAATGAGAAGATCAAACCTAAGGATAATAGGTATAGAAGATAGTGAAGATTCACAACTTAAAGGGCCAGTAATATATTCCACAAAATTATAGAAGAAAACTCCCATAACCTAAAGAAAGTGATGCCCATAAACATACAAGAAGCCTACAGAACTGCAAAGAGATTGGGCCAGAAAAGAAATTTCTCCTGTCACATAATAGTCAAATGCACAAAACAAATAAAAAATACAAAAACAGTAGGGGAAAAAGGTCAAGTGACATATAAAAGCAAACCTATAAGAATTAAACCACACTTTTCACCAGATACTGTGAAGGCCAGAAGATCCTGGACAGATGTCATACAGACTCTAAGAGAACACAAATGCCAGCCCATGCTACTATATCTAGCGACACTCCCAATTAACATAGATGGAGAAACCAAGGTATTCCATGACAAAACCAAATTTACACAGTATCTTTCTACAAATCCAGCCCTACAAAGGAAAATATTTGGAAAAGTTCAACACAAGGAGAGGGACTATGCCATTCAAAAAGCAAGAATTTAATCTCCTCACAATGAAACCAAAAGAGAGACACACAAACATAATTTAACCTCTATCAATGAAAATGACAGGAAGTGACAATCAATATTCTTTAATAATGCTCAACATCAATGGACTCCATTACCCAATAAAAAGATATAGAAGAACAGACTGGATACATAAGGAGCATCCACCATTTTGCTGCATATTGGAAACACACCTCAGAGACAAAACAGTACCTCAGAGTAAAAGGCTCGAAAACAATTTTCCAAGCAAGTGGTTGTAAGAAAAATCCTGGAGTTACCATTTTAATATTGAATAAATTTCACTTTCAAACAAAAGTCATCAAAAAATATAAGGAAGAACACTTCATATTCATCAAAGGAAAAATCCACCAAAATGAACTCTCAATCCTAAATATCTGTGCTCCAAATGCAAGGGCACCTATATTCATAAAAATAATCTTACTAAAGCTCCATTCACACATTGCACGTAACACAATAATGGTAGGAGATTTCAACACCTGACTCTTATCAAGGAACAGATCATGGAAACAGAAATTAAACAGAGACATAGAGAAACTAACAGAAGTTATGGACCAAGTGCATTTAACAGAAATGTATATAGAACACTTCATGTATATAGAGCACTTCATGGAACCTTCTCTAAAACTGACCATATATGCAGTCACAAATCAGGCCTCAAGACATACAGTAAGATATAAATAATACCATGCTTCCTATCAGATCCCTATGGACTAAGGCTCATTTTCAATAATAACAAAAATGACAGAAAGCCCACATATACATGGAAGATGACAATGCTCTACTCAATGACAACTTGGTCCAGGGAGAAATAAAAAAGAAATTAAAGACTTATTAGAATTTCATGAAAATGAAGATAAAACATACCGAAATTTATGGGACACAATGCAAGTACGGCTAAGAGGAAAACTCATAGCTCTGAGAGCCTGGAAAAAGAAACAGGTGAGAGCAGAAGCCACAAACCTATAGTCACTTGATCCTTGAAAAAAGGAGCTAAAATCATCCAATGGAAGAAAGATGTCATTTTCAACAAATGGTGCTGGTTCAACTGGAGGTCAGCATGTAGAAGAATGGAAATTGATCCATGCTTATCACCATGGGCAAAGCTTAAGTCCAAGTGGATCAAGGACCTCCACATCATACCAGGTAAACACAAACTAATAGAAGAATAACTGGGGAAGAGTCTCAAACACATGGGCACTGGGGAAAATTTCCTAAACAAAACACCAATGGCTTATGCTCTAAGACCAAGAACCAACAAATGGGACCTCAGAAAACTTCAAACCTTCTGTAAGACAAAAGACTCTGTCATTCAGACAAAATGGCATCAAACAGATTGGGAAAAGATCTTTACCAATCCTACATCTGATAGAGGACTAATATACAAATTATATGAAGAACTCAAGAAGTTAGACTCCAGAGAGCCAAATAACCCTTTTAAAAAATGGGTACAGTGTTAAACAAAAAATCCCCATCTGAGGAACATGTAATGGATGAGAAACACCTAAAGAAATGTTCAACATCCTTAGTTATCAGGGAAATGCAAATCAAAACAACCCTGAAAATCCACCTCATACCAGTCATAATGGCTAAGATAAGAAACTGAGTTTATAGCAGATGCTAGCGAGGATGTGGAGAAATAGAAACACTCTTTCATTGTTTGTGGGACTTCAATCTCATTCAAGCCATCTGGAAATCAGTCTGGAGGTTCTTCAGAGGGTTGGACATACCACACTATGTGAGGACCCAGCTATACCTCTTTTGGGCATATACCCCAAAGATGCTCCAATGTATAATAAAGGCACATGCTCCACTATGTTCATAGCAGCCTTATTTATAATAGCCAGAAGCTAGAAAGAACCCAGATGCCCTTCAGCAGAGGAACGGATTCAAAATATGTGATACATCTACACAAAGGTGTACTATTCCTCATTCCAAAACAATGAAATCATGAAATTCATGGGCAAGTGGAAGTAACTAGAAAATATCTTCCTGAGTGAAGTAACCCAGTCACAGAAAGCAAAACATGGTATACACTCATTAATAAGTGGATATTAGCCCAAAAGCTAGAATTACCAAAGATGCAAACCACAGACCTCAAGAAGCACAGGAAGAAGGATGACTAAAATGTGGCTGCTTCCACTCCTTATTAGGGGGAAAAATATCCATAGGAGGGGATATGGAAGCAAAGTTTGGAGCAGCGACTGAAGGAACAGCCATATATATACAGCCACCCAAACTAGATAAGATTTATGAAGCTAAAAAGTCCATGCTGAACAGAACCGGATTTTGATCTCTCCCGAGACACATCAAGAGCCTGTCCAATACAGAGGTCAGTGCTAGCAGCAAACTATTGAACTGAGAATAGGACTCCCTTTGGGGGAATTAGAGGAAGGACTGAAAGAGCCGAAGGGGCTTGCAACCCCATATGAACAACAATGCCAACCAAAAATGCCAATGCTTCCAGGGACTAAACCACTACCAAAGACTATACATGGATTGACCAGGGCTCCAACTGGATATGCAGCAGAGAATAGCCTTGTTGGGTCACCAGTGGAAGGGGAAGCCAGGGGTACTGCGAAGGTTGGACCCTCTGTGCAGGACAATGTCGAGGGGGGGGGCATAAGGGAAAGTGTATGGGGGAGAACACTCTTATGGGGTAGGAGTAGGGGATAGGTAGCTTATGGATAGGAAACCAGGACAGGGAATAACATGTGAAATGTAAATAAAGAAATATATTCAATAAAATAATAAATAAAAATGTGAAAATCAAACAAGTAAAGAAACAAATAAACCAAACCAAACAATAAATAGAGCAACACATACAATAAACAAACAAAAAAGCAATCTACCAAAGAAACACAGAGTCTGATTCATGATGTCAACTTCTGACTTACTAACTAGTATATTTCTCTCAGACATTTTCATAGAGCTTTTGTTTTGGTTAATCCATCTTTTATTCTCTCCTGCATCTTGTTTTTCATTTTTCATCTCATTTTGATCTTTTAATACTCACAATCAACCCCTCAGTTTTCATATAACACACTTATCACTCCTCTGGTATATTGATGGTTTTAGAAACACTAAATATTAATTCCCCCCAAAACTTCTGTAGTTTTATTAATGTAGTGTCTATGGTTAGCAATTTTCTGAGTTGTCTTCTATATCTTTAAATGTATTTTAAACTCTTATTCTTTTTTGTATTGATATAGGTATTCATATCAGCCAGGCTACCCTTGAATTCCAGATTATCATGTTTCCATCTCTCAACTGATGTCACAACAGGCATCTGAGCCTGTCCTATAATAATAATGATAATATAAATTATTTATAAAACTTTTTCTACAGAGAAGCAATTACATTCACAGAATAATACTACAATGATAAAACTCAAAAATTTATTAATGATCTAATAGTATGTTCTATCGCATGATTCACATTCATATCTATCCATTTTCTGGATGATGTCACTACGTCATTATGGTCAGTATCATGCTGTATACTCACTTGTAATGTCCTCATGAACATTGTTTTTGAAATGCTTACTGACTTGTAATTTCTTTGTGTCTTTTAACTTGACATTTAAAAAATTTAAACATAAAGTTGGAGTGTATATGTAACAATATGTATCTTCAGTAAGTCATAAGAAATAAGAGCTGTATCACATATACACACCTCTTCAATCACTATTTTGCTCTGTAGTTTCATATCTATTAAAATAGAATAGAAATAGAATCATATCAGAGGTGGGAACCTCAGTTCTGAATGCACCTTAATAAGATCTGACTGTAGGTAAGCCTGGTGATATTTTCTTAATTAGCAAATAATGTGTGGGGGCCCAGTCAGATGTGGGTGCCACCTTTGGCTTAGTGATCTTAGGTTCTGTAATAAAGAAGGATGAGGAAGCCATGGAGAATAAACGAATGATCAACACCCTTACTTGACCTGTGCATCAGCTTCTTCCTCTTGGTTCCTGTCAAGTTTGAGTTTCTCCTCTGATTTCCTTAAGTGATGGATTATAATGTGAAAATGTAAACAAATAATTGCTTGCCTCTCAAGGTTACTTTCATCATGGTGTTTCATCATACAAATAAAAATTCTGACGAATAGAGCCATCAATCCCTAACAGGGAAACATTTTAGGGAAACATTAAAGACTATTCTACTTAATGCTCTCCTGCCTGACTCCAGACAAGTAGACATATGTTGTCTTGTAATGCAAATTAGTATGTCCTAGTTCAGAGTGAGAATTTGACTCCATTTTCTCTGTATTATTTTTATTTCTATTACTGAATTTCAGCCAATTCAAACTTTTTTTCACAAATCAGTGGTTAATACTTTTTATTAATCAGCACTTTGCCTGTTTCACAAATAACAATGATATTCCTCCGTCCACATGTGAACATATGTATTTCTAAGTTTTATCAATTCTGAATAAAACTTTCATGTAAAGTTTTAGCCAGAGCCTTACTTATAGAGATGAGGATGCTTTCAGGCAACCATTGGATTCAGTACATGGACCCCAGTGGAGCATTTACAAAAAGGACTGAAGGAGCTGAAGTGGTTTGCAACACCATAGGAAGAACTACAATATCAACCAACTAGACCTCCCCAGAGCTCCCAGGGACTAAATCAGGAACCAAAGAGTACATATGGAGGAACCCATGGCTCCAGCCACGTATGTATCAAAGGATGACATTGTCTGGCATGTATAGAGAAGCCCTTGGTCCTGTGAAGGCTCTTTTCCCCAGTGTAGGGAAATGGCAGTGTGTTGTGGTGGGAGAGGATGGGTGTGAAGGGGAGCACCTTCATAATAGGATGGGTAATATTTGAAATGTAAATACATAAACTATCCAATAAAAAATCTTATGTCATTCACTGCGAGTGAATATATATCAATTATCTATCTATCTGTCTAATCTATCTATCTATGTCTCTTTGTTAAGCATACAGAGCTATATTTGTTTTCCTGTGAAGATTTTTTTTCATAAGAAACTTTTAAAAGTTACCCCTTACTTTTACCATTTGGTAATATCAATGCATTGAATTTTTAATCATCTGGATGAATTGAGGAGGTCTTAGTTCTCTGAGATCTAATGATACCAACCATATTTTCATGTAACTTTTGGTCACTCAGATGTTTTCCTTTCTCAAAAATCCGTTCACATATGCTCATTGCTTATAAGTCTTTTCAGTCTTTGAATTGTAAGAAAATATCCATATATATTTATACATGTATACACACGTAGAGACACACACATATAATTTGTATTCAAAAGCTTTGACTACATGCTATAACAAGTTCCCAATGTCTAGTTCTTCATTTTCTGAAATAAATCAATTAATAACAGATAATTTAGCACTCTATTGAAGATTGACTTAACAGTTATCAACCCTTTCTGCATCAAACTGTATCAAACTGCAGAGATTTTATCTGTTAATTTTCCCAAAAATTATGTATTGTTTTTGTAGGTGTAGACATTTTCTCTACTCTTTTTTAAGTTATTTTTCAGTTAACTATTTATATGACTTCTTTTGCCCCTGTTTTACTAGATAATTTTTATTTACCTTTCAAATGTTATTCCCTTTCCTGGTTTCCAGTCCATATGCCCCCTATACGATCTCCCTCCCCATCTTCTATACAGGTGTTCCCCCTCCCAAACTACTGCTCCTTCCTGCCTACCTGCCCTGACATTCCCCTTTATTGGGTGAGTTCAGCCTTGACCAAACCAAGGGCTTCTCCTCCCATTGGTGCCCAACAAAGCCATCATCTGCTCCATATGCAGCTAGAGTTATGGGTCAGGCCATGTGTACTCTTTGGGTAGTGATTTTGGGAGCTCTGGTTGATTGGTTTTGTTCTTCTTATGGGGTTGCAAGCCCCTTCAGCTCCTTTAATCATTTTCCTCCTTCCTCCAACAGAGACCCCTTTCTTAACTCAATTGTTTGCTGCTAGCATTTGGCTCTGTATTTGTCATGCTATGGCTGAGACTCTCAGCAGACCGCTACATCTGATTCCTGTCAGCATGTACTTCTTGACTTCATAGATATTATCTAGTTTTCGTGGCTGCATATGCATGGGCTAAATCCCCCGGTGAGGCAGGCTCTGAATGGCCATTCCTTCAGTCTCCTCCAAACTTAATCTTAATTTTTCCTGTGAATAATTTAATTCCCCTTTGTAAGATGGACTATAGCATCTGTTGAAGGGCATCTGGGTTCTTTTCAGCTTCTGATTTTATAAATAAGGTTGCTACGAACATAGTGGAACATGTGTCTTTTTTGTATGTTGGAGCATCTTTTGGGTAAATGCCCAGGAGAGGTATAGCTGGGCCCTCAGGTAATACAATGTCCAATTTTGTGAGGAACCTCCTGACTGATTTCTAGATTGGTTGTGCCAACTGGCAATCCAACCAACAATGGGGGAGTGTTTCTCTTTCTCCTCATCCTTACCAGCATCTGTTCTCACCTGAGTTTTTGATTTTAGCCATTTTTGACTGGTGTGAAGTCGAATCTCAGGGTTGTCTTGATTTGCATTTTCCTGATGACTAAGGATGTTGAAGATTTCTATAGGTACTTCCCAGTCATTTGATATACCTCATCTGGGAATTCTTTGATTAGCTCTGTACCCCATTGTTAAATAGTGTTTTTGGCTCTCTGGAGTCTAACTTCTTTGTATAAATTGGATACTAGCCATCTCTCTGATGAAGGTTTGGTAAATATCTTTTTTTCCAATCTGTTGGTTGCTGTTTTGTCCTAATGACAATGTCATTACAGCTTTACAGAAGCTTTGCAGTTTTATGAGGTCCCATTTGTCGATTCTTGTAGCTTTAACTTATACATTTAGATCAAATAATATTTTATTTTAAATTTTCATTTACAAATCTGTTGGTATGTCTTTGTTCAAATGCTGTGTGTCTGTGAGTTCTTGCAGAAGCCAGAATGTGCTACTAGATCTCCTGAAGTTTTAGTTTTAGGTGTTTGTGAACCAACTCAGTGCTGGAAAATAAATTCAGATCCTCTATAAGAGTAGCATACTCCTCATTCTCTTTTAAATATTATAACAGAGATTCAGTGAATACATTTTGTGAGCTCAACAAAGTGCTGGGCATTTAAAACTGACTTTACTTTTCCAAGAAGTTTTATTTTTTCAAGTATATTTGTATTGAAAATAAATTTTGTAAGAGTATACGTTCATATGATGGTTTCACATGAACATTTCTCAGTTCTGTCCCAATTCCCTTACACTCTCAAATCAATATAATTTTTTCTCCTCTCTCTTTAGTATACAAACTGACATCAAGATGATAATAATAATGAAATAAAATTATGTTCAGTAATAAAAATATCTGAACTGGACAAAGCAAAGGAACACAATCAAAAAAGTAATGAAAACTCTAAAGGAACACAAGTAGACACAGAGCCATCTACATTTGTATACACAACTAGAGTTTGTAATACATAAGCAAAGGGCCTATAAGGAAGAAAGAAAAAAAAGTTCCAATATTTAAGACATTGTGGGACAAAGATCTTGTGAAAGTGCCATTGAATTCATTTTACGTTGACCTTCTATTGTAGCACATGGGGTATATCGTTCAATGTGGTCTGTATACCCAATGAGACTCTATAGGAAAATAGTAAACACTAATTTTTCCTTTAAGAATGGTTCTTGTTTCAGAGTCCAGTCCACCTGATCTAGGTAGCTTTTCTGTAGCCATCCATGTGTATGTGTTTTCTTCATTTGCTTACTGCTCCAGTTAGGCCAATCCCTGCATCCATGCAGAGCAGAGGTGGAGAAATTTTGTCCATTTAGGCTGCTATGGTTACTTGAAGGAAGTCAAATGAAAACAATGATGACCCTTCCTCCTTTCATTTTTCAATAGCCAATAGTTTCCAATCAGGGGCCAATGTCCCATGAACCTTATGCCTATACAAGACTGAGTGTTGGCAGAATGAAACTTGTGCAGTCTCAGTACTGACAGCCATAGGTTAAGAGAGGTATCTTTTCATGGTGGATAATGATTATTCCAGAAGCTAGAAGCCATCAAAGAAAAGTGCCCGGGCCAGATTTTGGACAGAAAGTTCCCGGAGGTACCCAAAGCAACATAGGGTAATGCTTTTACTTTTGATTTGTCACCACAACAATATTATAATATTCTATTGCTGAACACTTTGGTTAGGGAATATAGAGAAATCAATTTGGAACACACATAGAAGGTTTCATGCTGCTGGACTGTGTACAGAGTGACAGAAGGTGACATATAGGAAAAGGAGGGGAAAATCTATCAACCTTCATATGCAGCTATGAACCATGAGGGCTAGAATATCAACCTCCCAGCCAAGATGTACACCCTTGTGAAATAATAGCATGACATTTATGGAAGTAAGCAAAAAATTACTTCTGATTGTCATGGGGCCCACTGTAGAGAAGAGTTTTCATGTCTGGTACTGGGAATCTGGTCAAAACCCATGGATTGACAGATTGTATTCTCAAATGGGGACCTGGATACTTTGTTCAGATGAATTGAATCCATCAACCTACCTTTTGAATATTTATGGTTCTATTCATAGATGAATGCATTTGCCGTTGTTTGACTATTAAACTTCTACATGTGGAGATATTACATTTGTTCTTTGTTCTATTTATTATCCAATTTATATAGCCTTGTCTGCTAAGAGCATGTGTTCATTTGAAAATAATTTTTGTCTTTAACATAAAATAAATAAATAAATAAATACATAAACAGATTTCATTTTTTATTGGATATTTTTTATTTACATTTCAAATGTTATTCCATTTCCCAGTTTCCTGGACAAAAGCCCCAAATTCCATCCCTCTCCCCTTCTTCTATAAATGTGTCCCCCTTCCCAACTACCCTCTTCCTGCCCTGTAACATTCCACTACACTCCTACACCGGGGGGGGGGTCCAGCTTGGGAGGGCCAAGGGCTTTTCCTTCCATTGGTGTCCAATTTTATTTTGAAACAGAGTCTTACACTTGTCCTTTACCTGACCTGGAATTCAATGTGTAGCCTGTGCTGCCCATTTACAATTTTACATGTTATTATTATAGATGTAATCTATAAAAGTCTCTTTAAAACTTATTTATTTATTTGTGTGCTTATTTTTTTTCTTGAGACAAGGAATTTGTCTCTAAGCTTGGCTGGCACTGAATTCACTATGTTAACCTGACTGATATTAAGCTCACAAAAATTTTCTTACCTCTGCCTCCTAGGTGCTTTCATTAACAGTATGTGCTGTTATAACCAACACTTTTATGTCTATGACATGGAGAAAATACTGGTATTTGCTTATTTGGAATTTTTAGAAGTCATTCTTGTATTTTTGAAAGTTTAGATTTTTGGAAGAATTTCTATTTTATTTTCTTAAATTTTAGTTATCAATTAACAATGGGGCTTGAAGATGGTTTTGGGGGAAGATATTTATTGATTAGGCATGTATTTAATAGACTTAGTGCAACTTAAATATTTCTCTTTTAATTTGGGTCAGTTTGTCTTTTAATATATTTGTGCCTATTGCTAATTTCTTGGATTTCTGTGATTTTTTTTATTGTATTAGTTTCTTAGGCATATTCTAATTAAAAGCATACATTATGGGCATAAAAGAAAAAAAAACATTGTTTATTTGCTTACCATGTGCAGTTTATATTTGGTTTCTTTGGATGTTTGTTTGTTTGTTTGTTTTTGCTTTTGTAGAGTCAGGATTCAAGGGCCAACCTAGATTCAAACTCAGTCTATAGAAGAAGATGAATTTGACTTGCTGCCACCTACAATGACTTTCTGACTACAGTTATGCATCCAAGTTCCACCTGGAAGACAGATGGGTAGATTTTGTTTCTGATTGAGACTTGACCATTGTCACCATTTGAAAAAGTGAAGCTGTGATCACCTACAGATGACACGACACTCAGGAGACCTTGCAGACTAGTTTTCCTTGTGGAGAGAGAGTGAGGCTGAAGAGCACTCATAGGAATGACGGGCCTTGAAGAAACCTTTTATAGACCCCGTCTATACAAAGTAACATCAGGCTTTGGAGAGGATTCTTGAGTAATATGGATCTTTATGTTGCCAGTTGTACAGCTTTTTCTGGAGTGCACATGCAGCTTAAATGTACGTATCCTTCCCAATATGTTTGTTGTGCTTTTGGAGAAGAGTCTCACTGTGTAGCAATATTTGCCTTATCACTTGCTATACAGAGAAGGGTGAGTTCACATTTCCTTCAGGTCCAGAAGTTCATGGGTGACTTTCAGAATGCAGACATTATTACACAACATGGATTGACATAATTGGAATTGGGTTTTACTTAGAAATATTTTTCTGGGTCATTCTTCTGATAAGAAATTATGTAGCATAGTTTTTATTAAAAAAAGTCAATACCAAGAACTTCTAATTTCTAAACACCACTTGGAATTTTAAATTATTGAAAATAATTTTAAAAGATTTTTAACTTTTAAAAATTTTAATGAGTACTGCCCAAGGATGGATAGGGTTAACATAGTGAAAGTGGCCATCTTGCCAAGATAACTCTACAAATTAAATGCAGTTCCCATAAAAATTCTAACACAATTCTTTAAACTTTGAAAGAATAATTCTCAACTGCATATGCAAAACAATAATCCCATAAAGTACAGAATAGATAAAATAATTCTGTACTATAACAGAACTTCTGGATGTATCACCTGCTTGACTTCAATAGAAAAAAATCGACATAGTATTAGTGTAGAAACAGATAGGCAGATCAATTGACTTGAATCAGAGAAATGTAATTAGACCTAGATACCTACAGGCACTTATATTTTCACAAAGAAGTTAAAACCATACAATAAAAACTGGAGAGCCACTTCACCATATGATGCTGGTATTATTGGATATCTGCATGTTGAAGAAAGCAAATGCATCAATGTTTATCATCCTGAATAAAACTCAAGTTCAAATGGCCCAACATAAACCAGATACACAAAATTTAAAAGAATAGAAAGTTTGGAATAGCCTTCATCTCATTGGTACAATAGACAACTTCCTGAAGAGAACACAGATAGCTAAGGCACTAAGATCAACAATGAATAAATGGGATCTCATGAAACTGAAATCTCTGCAGGGCAAAGAGCACTGTCAATAGGATAAAGTAAGAGTCTGCAGATGGGAAAAATATCTTCACCAACCCTGTAGTTGACAGAAGGCTGATATCCAAAATATATAAAGAAATCAAGAAGTTAGACCCCAATCCAAATAACAAAATTAAAATTTAAGTACAGAGATAAACAGAGAATTCTAGACAGAGGAGTCTTGAAGGGCTTAGAATTTTGAAGAAATGTTCATCATCTTTAGCCATTAGGGAAATGCAAATCACTACTCTGAGATTCCTTACACCCATCAGAAAGGCTAAGATCAAATCTTAGCTAACGGCACATGCTGGCAAGGATGTGGAGCATGACAAAATCTCCTCCAGTGTTGGCTGGATAAAAATTTTTATAACTACTCTGGAAATAAGTTTGGCAATTTTTCAGGAAATTGGCAAAAGTTCTACTACAAGATTCAGCTACACAACTCATGGGCCTATACTTAAAAGACACTCCACCACATTGTAAGTAGATCTGGTCAACTATGTTCATAGCAGCTTTATTAGTAACAGCCAGAAATTTGAAACAATTTAGATGTCCATTAGCTGAAAAATGAAAAAAAATGTGTTATATCTGCACATGGAATAATTTTAGCTATGAAAAACAAAAACAGCATGAAATTTTCAGTAAATTAATGGAATTGGAAAATATCATCCTGAGTGAGGTAAGTCAGATCCCGAAATACACACATGGCATGTGTCACTTACAGGTGGATATTAGCCTTGGAAAGAAATAGACACCAAACTACCCATATCATATTTGCCCAAAAGTTGTGCAACCTACAATCTGGGAAGGAATAAAGATTGAGCAGAGATGGAGAGAATGGACAGCCAGTAGCTGCCATATCCTGAGACCCAGCAACAGGAAAGAACCAAATCACGACACTCTCAATAAAACTGTTAAGTTTGCTGACTGGAGCCAAGAATAACTGTCTCCTGAGAGTCTTCATCCATTAACTGATGGAAACAGATGTTCTGTCCCCACAGTCAATTGTTAGGCTAGACTTGGGGAGTCTTGTGAAAGGGTGTGGAATTAGAAAATCAATCCTGAGGGTCAAAGGTACCACAAGGGTACCTACAAAGTTAACTAACCTGGACATGCGGCCTAACAGAGACTGAACAACCAATCACAGAGCATGCACGGGTTAAACCTACGCCCCCCTACATCTTTTTAACTAATGTGCAGCATGGTTGTCTTATGGGTACCCTAAGAATTGGAGAGGAGGCTGCTGCTATACTGTGGCTTACCTTCCCCAAGGCATTCTTGTCTAGCTTAGAGGCAGAAGATGTTTCTGTTGCAATTGGAGGTGCCAGGGCAGGTTCTTACACATAGAGGTTTCCCCCTTCTCTAGGTAAAATGGAGACGGGATAATGGGGGAGGGGTTTGTGTGGGCGTGAGTGTTAGGGGTGGAGAGAGTGATGAATTATTAAATAAATTATTGAAAAAGTAGAAAGAGAAGGAAAGAAGTAGATAAACTTGAATCAAGGAGCAATCAAGAAAGATCTTTTCTCTGTGGTTTTTGCTTTGAGAATTCACCTAAATTCTTGTTCAGTATTCCTTTAGCATCTAGGAGTAACATGTGAGGTGAAATAAACCATTACCTCCAAAGTTTATTTGGTTCACTGTCCAGGACAAGACAGAGACCTGGGATAAGAAAGAATCACCCAAAGGTTCAATGGCTGTGACCTTAGTGTGACATTAGGGATATGGGAACTGTACAGGCCTATGAGAGATCTTTGTATTTAAAGTAGTGACCTTAAGACAATGAGTAGTTCCACAGGCTTTGTCTCTCACTGGGGGAGCTGATAGCTCAGTGTTTCTTCAGTCCACAAGACTGGGACCCTCAGTAGTTCCTGTGTGGCATAGAAAACCTTTAGGATTCCTGGAATGCAGCTGTTCCTTAGCCCATGATTGCAGTCTGGAAATGCAGCTCTAACATCAGCTGATTCCAATGTGTGGTGAGCTGAAATGAAAACTGCTCATAAAAAATATGCTTAGACTAAAATATCATCAAGGTTTTCAATGTGGATTCTGGGATTCCAAACTTGGTTCTGTGGTAAATTAGTCATTAGCAATGTAGCTACTCCATTTTATTTTGAGGCCTATGAATTACAGTTGAGCTTATTTGAAAATTAGGCTACTAGACTCCAATATCTTTCTTGAAATGAGTGAGAGTTGTTTGCTACAAAGAGCTAAGGTCTAAGTTGAACCAGACAAAAGTTTGCCTGTTTTAATAGCAGGATCCCTAGGCTTATTGGATAATGAGCTAGAATAAAAGTTCTCACCAAAATAATAAAAATAAATATACAATCAACAGTTAAGGACAGAAGGACTGAGCATGGTAGATCATGCTGTAATTAGACAACTCACAAGTTACAGGAAGCAAAATCAAGTGTTTCAGGGCTGTCTCAGCTATACTGTCATTCTGGTAATCATGAACTATATCACACCTTACAACAGGAATAAGAAATATGCTTAAAAGATTAAGCTTGAAAGTGGTTTAAGGAGGATGGGTGGAGCCTGCAGACTCCCTAATGGATCCACTGGAGCTGCTTTAGAGTCTCTGTATGACACAATGAGAAACAGGGAGTGAGGAAGCAAACTTCTTAAGGATTTTTGCCTGTCTTCTCCAAGAGGGAATTTGGGGATCCCAGATATCCACACAAAATGCTTTTCTTGGACCCTTTTTTCATGCTCACTACATTCCTATATCTTCTTTATTTCCTTGCTCTCAGTGCTTTAGCACATCAAGGGCCATGTGTGTAGGCAGATTAGTCAGAATGTTAAAGTAGCTCTGATTACAAATACCCAGGGTAGATACAAGCACAGGAAATCTCAAAATAGAGCTGTTTGGGGTTGTCTTAAGACCTGTGAAGTTTACCATATTTCATGGTCGTGAAAGTTCCACCTTAAGAGACAGTACCTAGAAGTGAGACACTCCCAGTGAAGCAAGTGATCAGTCCTTCCTATGGACTCATAGCTACTCCAGGTGTCCCTCTTCTCAGTCTGGGACAGGAAGAGTAGTGTGCAGCTGTGCAATAATTGCACTGAGGTCTGAGGGTCTGACTGGAAGGTTTGAATGTGTGACTAGGATTTTGTCTGTCCAACATAAAGCTGTTGTCACGACTAAAGTCTTCTGCAGCAAAGCAGCCAGGAAAATATGTGTGTGTGTGTGTGTGTGTGTGTGTGTGTGTGTTTGTGTGTTTATATATATTTGTTACATTTTTGTTTGTTTTTTCCTAAAAATACAAAAATGAATTTAGTAGACAAAACTGAACAAATATTTCTTTACTGTTTTATTACCTTGTCATATGAGTTCAGTACTTCCTGTTTTCTGCTGCACTGTGGTCGAAACAACAAAACTGGAGTTCAGTCACTTCCATCTGCAGTTACTATATCTTCCAACACTAATTGTGTTGCTTAACAGTTTACAGTCTTCTACAAATTCAGAGTTCAGTTGTAAGCACATAAAAGAACAGGCTGCTCTTTGGCTTTTGTTTATGGGCCTTCTCCAACATCTCTTCAAAGAAATAAACACCAACTCTGTGTTCAGTTTCAGTTAACCACCCTCCTCCTTCATCAATCCACTGATAGGATGCTCCTCTCCTGCTAATACTATGGTCAGAGTAACAACCAAACTGCTCTGGACTTTTTGCTCAGAGACTTTGCATGATGTTAGGGGAGGCTAACAATATGTAGAAAGAACAGCCAAATGTGCCCTGTGCATGTGCTTTTTAGCCTCTGTGTTCAGAATGACACCCTCTCAGCAGAGATAAGGATGAAAGAAAGTCTCAGCACATATTTCTTTTGGCAATGTGACATAACCCTCCCAGATTTGAGGGTAGAATGTGGGTTTTCTATAGCAGCAATGGCTTAGGGATGTAGATGTGTCAGTTTCTCACTTTTGCTCATGGACCCTCCCTCTATTGTCCTTCCAAACACCTGGAAATTATCAGATAGAAAATCTAGCCTGGTTTGTGTCTTAGAGAAGCTTCTGGAGGCTAAAAGCTTCAAAAGATTTCCTTGAAATCTATGAGCTTCTGTCTATATTCCTGATTACAGTTAGTTCAAAGCCTTTGAAGTAGGTCACACACGCTGGATGACCTCCTGAATGCACAGGCTTGCAGATTCAGTGTTTTGGTCAAATCTGTATGCTAAGAAAAGAATTGAGTATTGCTCTGGAAATAATAATGTTTTGTGTTGAATGAAACTTGCAATCTACTTTTCAGGTTATGATTAAAAACTTTATTTGAAGCTGGCTGTGGTAATCACAATTTTAGTCCCAGCATTTGGGAAACAGACTCAGGTACTCTATGATTTTGAGGCCAACCAGGTCTATATGATTTGTTCCAGGTCAGCCAGGGCTAAATAGTGAATTCCTGTCTCACAAACAGTAAAACAAACCTGCTTGTTTATCTTATTAAAACTTCATATCAATCTTGTAGAGAAATGGCTTTTTTGAATTTTGGAGAATTTGTGAATGATGGGACTTCATTGAAGTCACAAGAGCCTGAGATGGTATGACACTCATGTCTCCACAGCTCCTGATTCATGCTTTGTAGAAAGCTAAAACCCATGTTCTTCTAAGTTATCATTTTATTCATATTCTGTGCATGCATTGATGATGTACTAGGAGCAAAGGTCCAGTGTTAGTTATACAGACTCCTTAAGTAAGTTAGCTAATTCTTCAGAGGCTTTATGTGGAAAACTGAAATAGCACAAGTATCTGCCTTCATAGGGAAACTATGGCTACTTTCTTCAACACTCCTCCATCTCTACTTCCCATGCCCTCCAAAAGTTAGAGATAGACACAGAGAGAGAGAGATACAGAGAGCACACACACACACACACACACACACACACACACACACACACAGAGAGGGAGAGAGAGAGAGAGAGAGAGAGAGAGAGAGAGAGAGAGAGAGAGAGAGAATGTTTGAAGACTACAAATAGAGGGATCTCCCAGGGCAGAGAGGTAGGTACAAAATAGACTTCCTGCATGTGTTATGGAAGCATCTACACTGTACCCTTTGAACTTTTATTACAATGTTGAGATGATTTAATGTCTGTCAAATGTTTTATGGGACTTCAGGTGAACAATAATGGCAGATTTGAGTGGTAACCCAGATTTATTTAGGTTAAAGAACCAAAAATTGTACCTTTGTAATATCTCAGAATGTAAATCACTGGGCACACAAAGTCTGATGTCTTCCCCATATTTGACCCATGGAATCCTTCATAGAAGAAAGCAACTAACTTCCCAAAATTGTCCTCTGACCACCATATACACCACAAGGCATGTATGCACTCAAACTCATTCACTCTCTCTTTCTCTCTCTCTGTCTCTCTAACACACATACACATATACATAAGCATGAAACAATAATGATCAATGTGTTTACTTTAAGTATAAATGATGAAAAAAGTGTGGAGACAGAATCTGGTCATTTAAGATAAAAGCGTCAGAGGTAATTGGTAAGGACAGGTATGGATTAAGAAGTAGGAGAAAACCTTGGAGGGGGGTTGAAGAAAAAGTAAGGAAGTCTCTGAGCTGCCTAGAAGTTACTAATGGAGGCAAAAGGAGTCCTTTCAGTTTCTCTTCTAGTCTTGAGCCATCCCCCATTGTGCAATGCTTGACTAACCACAGTCACTTAATTTAAAGAAGAATTGAAATTGTTTTCAGCAAAAACAAGCCAGTAGATGGAAAAAACTACAATCAAATGAGAGTACAGTTAAGTGGGAGACAAACATATTTATCATGGCAAAAGACTACTGAAGTCAAATAGCCTGTTACCTCATCTCTTTATTTTATTATTATTATGGTTGATTTTATTACTAACATTATCATTTGTATTATTATTATTATTATTATTATTATTATTATTACTATTGCATTGTCCAAGGTCAAACATTTGCATATTTCCTACTATGAACTGTACCCTCAATCCCAGTGAAGTGTCTAAAGTCTTCAGCAGAAGCAGCATTACTAGTAATGTGCATAGCAAGAGCTTTGAATGAAGGCCTACTGATGCAAAAACTATCTTAATCTTTGGAAGAAATAAGCAATAGTATATTTTGGAACCATCTTGAGTGACCATGGCTCTTTGTTACAATGTGGCATCATTTCATTAAGTTGTGCAGTTTTAAGGATCCTAGAAAGTCATAAATGAAGGCAATTTCATCATACATTGGTGGGTACATCAGAGAGTCGGTTGCAGCAAAATGGAAGAAGCTATTCTATAGTGACCTATAGTCATCACAAGGCATTGTTAGACTTCAGGTTGGTGGAACTTAATGGTTTGGTATGTTCAAAGTTTTCATGAAGTTTTTATCTATTAGTCACAGGATGTTACTTCTGGCATATGTTACTTTAGAAGACTAGAGCTAGCCTCTTACAAGAAAATCAGTTCCTAGACCCACAGCATCACAATGTCCCCACTTCTCTGTAGTTTAAATCAGTCTGAGCTGAAACAGTTTCTTTCCAGGAATTCTCATCAGAAACCTAAGGGCAAAACCCAGAAGAAAAACCACCTCATCTCATCTCTATAAAATCAATTGTGAATATTTTCATGCCAACTGGTAGACTGTAAATTAACTAGCTGTCATGTGATAATCTATGTCAGAGTTTCTTAAATATATATCTCCTTGAATCTTATGACTACATGCATAAAATATCTTTCTTAGTATGTTCTAAAGTATATCCCATGTGGTTTTTAAACCAATAACAACAAACTGCTATTAAACAACTAGAATGTTCAGAAGTAGGTTAACTAATTAATTTATACTGCATATAAGTGCTTAATAAGTACATATGGCTTTGAAATCTAGAGATCAATATTTATAAAATGAAGAAATACTTATTGTTTATCAGAAAAGTATCTATCAGAAAACTAGTGCATATTGGTATAGAGGTATACAGCTGTAATTCTAAGACAGAAAAGAGTGAGACCAAAGGACTGTGACTATGAGGTCAGTCTATGCTACATAGCAAGGTACAAGTATCTTAAACAAGAATAAGAACAAACATCAAACAAGTCAAAAACAAAACAATAGAACAAAACAATATCCAGGCCTGAGTCTGTAGCTCAGAGGAAGAGTATTTACTGAGCATTGTCTTAGATTCAATTTCCCAGCACCATAAAAACATCAACAGTAAAACCACTCCATATATAATGACATCAACATTCACAGAAAATATTATCTATCCTTAAAAAGGTAGGAAAGTGTAATGGAGGCCTTTGGTCTTGTGGAGTGTTGATGCCTCAACATAGAAGAATGCTAGCATGGTGAGGTAAGAGTGGGTGGTTGGGTGGGTAGGAGAGCTTCCTCGTAGAAGCAGGGGCGGGGAAGCAGATGGATAGGGGTTTGAGTAGGAGTAACAGGGAAGGAGAATAACATTTGATATGTAAATAAATAAAATAATCAATAAAATAAAAGTTAACAAAAAAGGTATAAGAGTATAAAGAAAGACATTACCAGTGGAAATGTGAGTGCTTTAAAGGGTTTCCTTAAATATACATACTTAGCTATAATTCACATAATTCAAAATCAAGGAATAACCTTAAAAATTGTAGAGTAAAGGAAATTTCCAACAGTCTGTTAAAAAACTAGGATGAGTTTCAGTCTGTGGGTTGCTGCCTATATGTAGGTGAGGGCAGGTATGAGATAAAGCAAAAGCCTGTGATTGGGCAGTAAAAAAGGAAGGCAGACTGAGAATTTTAGAAAAGGTTCAGAGAGTTGGAGAGACTCAGAAAGGGAGGAAGATGAAGGAAGATAAAATCCATCCAGATTCCGTATGGTTTTAGATAGCCACAAGTAGCTATGAATATCTAATAAGGGATGCATATTTGCAAGACAGTTTGTCTTATCTAGGTGGGCAGTTAACATCAATATCAATTGGGACGTTTTTTGGAATGAGAATTTACTGATTTAAATCTAATTGATTAATTACAAACCTGTAGAGTTTTGATTTTATAGGGTTTTAGGGATTTATGACTGCTAACCACAGAGGGCAGATGGCTGGGAACGTGGGCAGAATCACACAAGAGAACAGCAAGAAGGGCTGTCACTACATGGGGATAGCAATGGAAGTGGCAGGACCAGTGAGGCCAGAGAATATCAGGCATTTGTATGGATTGGTGCATTTTTAGTATTTTCCACAATGTCAGTCCATCTTTTTCCTTGTGGTTTTGCTAAGGACACTGGCTTTACTCTCACTGCAGAATATTACATCTTCTCAGTCTTCAAATATCAATCATGAACATTTGTTTTGCAGCATCTGGAACAGATGCTTTGCTTTGCTCTCATAGTCAGCTTTCATTAAGCAATTTCCTCTTTTTGGTTTGGTCAAGAGGAGGGGCAGAAAATCATGAGGTTGAGTACCACTCAGAAGAAATTTAGTTTTGTCTTTTTTCTCTGAGCCTATTAGGGTATACAGACAAGTAAAGGTCAACTTTTCCACCAACTGAGTGATCAATTTCCTCCACAAGAATCGCTTCGGGATAGAGACACAGGTAACAATCGCTGCTTTTATTCTTTTTCTATCAAATGATCAAGTATATTTTAGAGAATTTCGGATGGTGTGACATGAGAGCCAGATAGATGGGAAAGCCCTGTTGTTTGTATTAAATCGGATTAATTCTGGCAGCATGTGAAAATATTATTCTGTACTAGTATTTTCTTTCAGCGTATGCTGTGACTGGTGTTGTGTTCTAAGAAATTAAGGTTGAAGGATGTATGGAGATCATAACTCTTTAAATGGATCAAGTGTTTATATATTATCCATTTGAATGATGCCAAATTATCAACCAGGTTATATGGGTGAGTCTGTAAATGAACTTGCTACACAAGCCTGACTGAATACTTGAGGTTGATTCCTAGAAGTCACATGAATTTGGAGGAGCAAAATTTGTAGAATTGTCTTCCAGACACATGAACCTTGGCTTGAGCATACCTTTTCCAAGAGCAATAATAACAAACAACAATTTTGAAAAATTATTCTGTAGTTGAAGGATACTTTTATGTCAAGAAATAAGGCAAAAAATGAATAACTTCAGAAATCTTCATAAATTAAAAACTAGATAAGAATGCTATCAATGTGCAGCTTGCCCATATTATCTGCTGGTACACATCTCAGTTATTAATGTGAAGGTAATGTCACTTACAAATATTTTACATCTACAAATGCATTGATATCTATTTTCAGATTGTGTCATTCATGGACATTAGCTCATGTATACTGCATAGTGACAAAATTTATTTTCATATGACCTCTTCTTGAAACATCATGTATGAGTATATTATATGTAACATGATTATGTACATGGAAGGGTTTGAGATTAAAACTTCATATTGTATTGACTATGCCTCTCTCTGTTGGTCCCACTCCCCATTCACAAACATTCCCTTTCTACCTTCCTGGTTGTGCAGTTACTAAAGGTTTCAAATCATTTCTTAAGAATTTGAACCAGAGGCCTCAGATAAGAGAGAATATTCAGCAATTGTCTTTCTGGGTCTGGTTTATCCTGCTCAGTAGAATTTTTTCTAGTTGAATCCATTTACCAGGTCCAAGAATAGAGAGGATTTGGTAGGTTGTGGCTAGGTGGAGAGCTTGGGCATCTCCTATGTTTGGGACTTCAACCCAAAAGATATTTCTGTGTCTTAGATCTTCTGCCGTATTAACCTTCAAATATTCTCTTGAAGATTGTTTCTGGAAAACTCTGAGAGTCATGAATAAATAAAAAGACTGAAATGACATTTTTATATTCATGTATTTATCAAACTGTGTAAATAATTTTAAAGCAATATTTTTATTCCTAAAGCTTTGACGTTTTCTATTCAAATAGATTGTCTAAAAGTATTTCTATGTTTTCAGTGATACCAATTTAAATCCTAACATGTTTATGTGTTGAACATTTTGAACAAAGTGGCTATGCCACTATTATAATGACTTATTAGTAAATATGTAATTCTTTCCATATTTCTTAACAATAATTGCTGGGACCCTTAGAAATATAAATGGCTATAACATAAATGTACAATGAGTTCTCATCTGCAATGTAAATGGGGAGCAGTTCATGTCAGGGTGTTTGGGTATTAAGGGATTTAGTCAGACCCCACCCTTTCCCAACTGTCTTTATCATGAGATCTATGTACCTTCCTATAGGTGGACATTTAAACTTTGAAAAAAAAAAAAACAATTCTCAAGGCTCCAGTATACTTCATATATTCCAAAAGATGACTGAGCAAGAGGTTACTTACACAACTGTGAGATTTCATAAGTCGTCAGTGTTCCAGAATGAAGTGAGGTCTGAGGAGACTCAAAGTGCTAAAGAAATTGGCCACAGAGGTAAGTGTTTTAAGTATCTAAAATTTCTTGCTTTATGCATTTAAAAATTTTAAAAATATCCTTCTACCTTCTATAGAAAACAATAATTTTCCATTTCATCTGAACTTGGTTATGCAGAAGAATCTTGGCAAAAAAAGTATTAGTTGGAGGGTAATCAAGTACAATATTGTTCAAAACTAATTTTAAAAATACAGCAATCACATTTTAAATAAAAAGAAAAAAGAATTATAACCCTACTTCTATTCTTTAGTTTTTAGGTAGTTGTAAAATAAATCAGAGGGGGAGAGTAGAACAATAGAAATCTATAAAAAAATTACTTGAGAAGCAAGAAATGAGAAATTATTAGGTTTTTTATTATTATTCTTTCGTCTAGTCAAAAAAAATTCTGGAACTTTAAAATGAAGACAAACGAGTCTGTGAAAACAGATGATCTAGAGAAACAAATTCTATGGAAATGAAGCTTATGCATTAGAAACAATGCTTTCATTCTCAGGAAAGTGTTTTAATGTCATAAATATCCCCAACATCTAATGCAACAGGCAACAAAAGTTGTCTGTCAGAAGGAGCAGTCTCCTACTGGAAATAAAGTACAGATGAAGGGAGAAGTGATGAGAGGAATAATGGGTATGGGAATGAGTAAAGCCCAGTGTAAATTTCTGAAAACCTCAAAGAATAATTTGGTATATTAATGAAAAAGCAGAAGCATTACTTTTTATTTTCTTTTAATTTTATTTGCTCTATACACACAGTCACAGTTGTGCTCCAAACTGATATCGTTTCTTCTTTGACCTAGTTAGTCAGAGGCATGAGTTTCAGATTCCAAATGCCTCAGATACACCCAAATACTTAGTATTATATAGAGCAATATCAAAATTGCAGTGTAAAGAGAGAGTGGAATTATCAACTTTCCAAGATTGGGGTTTATGGAGGTCAGTTCGAGAATATCTGTGTTTCCCCACCCGTTCTCAAGAACATCCATCCCTCTTTTTACCTATCAAATCTCAGTTACCGTTCTTTGTGGACTGCCTACTGTAGTTTGTTGTCTTGTACTTGGATTGTATCTATGCCTCCAGTGCTTTCTGCAGAATGCCTTTATCTTCTTTTAGTACTGGGTAAGAACACATGCCTGATAACCAGCCCCTTCTAGGCTAAGTCAGGAGGATTCACAATACAAGGCCAAGCCTACAGTAAGTTCAAATTTTTTTGAAACTTCACTCATGTAGAATTTCTACAGTGAGTGTATTTTAAGTAGAATTTACCATTTTGATAGCACATATTCAGTTTGTTTTTATCATTAACTTGTGCATAATTTTTCCTTGTTTCTATGCTATACAAAATTGTAATTAATATTGAGACCTACTCTTTTAATGGTGTTGATTTCCTTGCTTTGTTTTGTTGATTTAAGAGAGTTCAGTCCCCTGGAAGCTCATTGTGATAGCTCTTGGAATCCTCTGTTCCGTTCTGCTGGTAACTGTTGCAGTATTGGTGACAAACAGTGAGTAAATTAAGATACATCTTATTTGACCTTCTGCCTAAAGAATAGCTTTAGACATGAACCATGCGGCTGTACACTCTTTCCATTTTCCTGCCTATAATCATGGAATGAGCCAGAATCTTTGGACTTTAATAACTTTTCGTGACACTCTGCAATGCTATGTTCGCCTTTATATTAATCTGTTAGCTCTGGGGTGGTTAGGATCTGCCCTGCTCTTTCTTACTCATGGACATGATCTTCTGAGGACTTGGTGACAGTCTCCATTTCTGAGCTAAGATGATTGTTAACTTTATGCAAACATTTTGTGAAAAAGAGCTGTGCAAATAATTGATGACTTTCTTTTCCTTTTTCTTCAATGTATATTGAGGACATGGTGTAAAAAGACTTCATCTGTACTGAGACATTAAAAGTTAAGCTTTATTAGGTTGTTTCATATTTACAGAGTATCACTTCTAGGCGAATAGTTTACACACTATCACTTCTGGAGGTGAATAGTTTACACACTTTATGTTTCAATAATAATCATCCCCTCTCTTACCTTTTTTTTTAGTTCAAATTTCCATGACGTGTTAAGTATTCACTGAATATTTTACTTAGTTTTTTATTTGTCTAATCATACTGTAAAGTATTAAGTAACTGGAACTTACCTACACCATAATTTCCTTCAGCTGTATTATTTATTTTACAGTCAGCTTAACTATAGAGAAAAATTTATGTACCTGTTTCAATAGTGAGTTAATAAAAGTGTTAATTTAAAATGTTAAGTACCAATGAAAATAATGATGCGTTGTCTGTCAACATGAAGTTTTTTCTCAAATCTTAAATTTTAATATATATACTTTATGAACATTTATGCTGTTATACCTGTGTCTACTTTAGTTTCTCAGTTTAGTCATGAAACGCATGAACTGCAGAAAACTCGAAACTCTCACCATAACTGCAGCACCATGGTAAATGACATCAACTTAAAGGAAGAAATGCTGAGAAAAATATCTATAGAGAATACTCACTGCAGTGCTCTTCTGGACTTAATCAACAGAGAACAAAACAGATGGTACAACAAAACTAAGACTGTTTTAGCTTCCCCTCAGCACACAGGTATGTAGCAGGGGAGGACCATGAATGCAGATTTGAATTATCATCTATTGTTTCTTTTGTAGAAGCTTTGAAGGCCAAACTTCAGCTTAAGATTATGGTGATCTCTGGGTTAATCATTTGAAGGTTCCTTATTTATGTAAGATCTTGGAAACACAGAAATACCTGTCTGGGTTAAGAGAATATTATAGTTTCTATATTTGGTACACTTCTAGCTCCCTGAGGATGGAATCACAAATCGGTAATCCTGATAATTTTTTTGGTCCAAGGGAAAGTCTGAGAGTCCCACTTTGTTGCTGACATAACACACAAGTTCTTTTTTCCCTTTTCTGGTTTCACAGACATAAGTCCTCTCTCCCATTCCCCTCCCCATTCACTCCCCCTTCCTGCACCCTGACATTCCCCTACACTAGTGATCCAGCCTTGGCAGGACCAAGGGCTTCTCCTCCCATTGGTGCATAACAAGGCCACCCCATGTTATATATGCAGCTGGAGCCATGGGTCAGTCGATATATAGTCTTTGCGTGGTGGTTTAGTCCCTGGGAGCTCTGGTTGGTTGGCATTGTTGTTCTTATGGGCTTGCAACCCCCTTAAGCTCCTTCAATCCTTTTTCTAATTCCTGCAATGGAGTTCCTGTTTTCAGCTCAATGGGTTGTTGCTATCATTTGCCTCTGTATTTGACACGATACAGAAGTTTTTAATAGAGTATATTTATCAAGTATTCATTCTAAAATAGACTTAAAGATTCACATGGGTGCAGTTATAAAAATAATGGGTGTGTGTGTGTGTGTGTGTGTGTGTGTGTGTGTGTGTGTGTATGTGTCATCTGACTCATCTTCAGAAAGTTGGCCTGTTTGTAATAAAGGGATCCTCCCTGGAGTGTACAGGGGCGCTTAACCACGGTGTGCAGACATTGCACCTCTGTCAGTGACACATGAATGAGACTGTAAAGATGAAAATATCAAGTGTCACAGGAAACCTTTCGTATTCTTCATTGTTAGTGGTCATTCTTAACTGATACCGTTTATCAATCATCATTAAATATTTTTTCAAGATTTAGAGTTTATGGAGAGTTTTTGTTTATTATCTCATCATGCTGAGACAGTAGGATGTGATGATTCTCATTCAAGAATTGTGACATTTACTTTTTTTTTACACAGCACTATAAATACATTGTTCTGATGAATCCAAGTAAACAATGTTTAACTATTTTCATTCTTTCTGTAGGCAGGTGATGAAATGCACTGGTTCTGCTATGGTATAAAAAGTTATTATTTCACCATGGATATAAGAATACGAATGTAAACAGACTAAGTCAGAAACTACAGCTTATCCTTTCTGAAGATAGATGATAAGGATGAACTGGTACTGTAGATATTTTATTTGCCCCTTATTCTCTCTTTATATTCTATTTTTTCGCTCAATAATGAGATACTGAATCTTGAATTTTTAAAAAAAGTATATGGTTTTTCTGTAATTAGAATAAAAAACTGTGGGACTCCAAGATATGTTAAGAGGGAGACTTTTACTACACAAAGACACTAGTGTCTTTCAATCCCCTCCTTTTTCTTAGAGTTTACAGGAGAGTGCCTCAAAAACATGCCTTCCCCCCATGAATTTTAACTCTTTGTATAGCACATCCTCTTGCTGAAAAGTCATTTTCTCCTTGGTGTTCCAAATAAGCCACTGATGTTTATTGTTTTCTTCGAACCTGGAAATGCATATGTCTGAGATGAGTAATTCAGATGACAACAGGGAAAGTAGTTGAGCTCTGGGTCTTTTTCAAATGAGGTGCTATGAAAAAATAGGGAAATAATTGATTGACTAGTTAGCCCCATGGTGATTTTTTTACTGTGTAGTATTCATGTTTTACATTTTGTCTAAAAGGATGACTTCATGTTTGGAAATCATTATTTGAAAGAAAACATATTTTCCAAGATTCTGACATTGTTTTAAAAAATTGCTAATGAAATCCTTTCCAGTATGAAGAATATATTTTTCTAGAGAAATTATTAAAGCATCATATTGAATCCTTTGTTATTAACAACACAGTATATTTATACAAGAATTTAATACATATTTAAATAACATCATAAAAGAATTTTTAATGACAGACAATAGTGCAATTTTTCCATTTGACAAAGTTACATAACCAATTTTAAGTTATTATTATTATTATTATTATTATTATTATTATCTGTTGTTGTTGCTTTTACTTTTTACTTATCCATATTACATCTTGTGCACTGCCCTCTCCTGGGCATCATCTACACAGTCCATCCTGCATTCATCCCCCTTCTCCTCTGAGAGGGAGGTGGATTCATAGTTTTTACTCCATCCTGTCACATCAGGTTTCCCTAGCTAGGTGCACCCTTTTCCACTCAGTCCAGATATGGAAGCCCAGGTAGAAGATGATTGCATATATATATGTAACTGCTTTGGGATATCTTCCATTCCAGTTTTTGGGACCCACATGATGACCAAAGTGCTGATATGCAGGGAAATCTAGTTCCAGTTCTGTGTATGTTCTTTGTTTGTTGGACCCCTAGGGTCCAGTTTAGTTGCTTCTGTTGGTCTCCTGTCAAGATTCTATCCCCTTTTGGGACCTACATTCTTCCATAACATTTCTGAAATTCGCCCACTGTTTACATACGCCTGGGCTCATGTGTAGGTGTTTTCAGCTACTGGGTGGAGCTCCCAAATTCTTGTATGCAAGCATAACCAAATACCACCATAGGGCTAGGGGTTGTTGTTTTTACAATGGGGTGGTCTTCAAGCTGAGCCAATTATCAATTGGCTGCTCCCATTTGGGAAGTTTTTGCCCATCCCCAATCTCTGCCGTCTTGTAGACGAAACCGTTTTGGGGATAAAAAATTGTGGGCGGGGTTGATAGGCTACATATCCCCCAATATTGAGTCACAAAGTTAAGGACACCCTTATTGATTCTTTTTAAAGATTTATTCATTTATTATATATAAGTACTCCTGTAGCTGTCTTCAGATACACCAGAAGAGGGCATCAGATCCTTTACAGATGTTTAGGAGCCACCATGTGGTTGCTGGGAATTGAACCTGACCTCTGAAGAGAGTAGTTGGGTACTCTTAATCTGGTGAGCCATCTGCCAGCTCACCCATATTGATTTTGTGCACCTTCCATATCCAAATTCTCCAGAATATTGTAGAAATGCCCCTACCCTTCCCATCAGTAGTAGA